>NW_026869866.1:0-232267 GCF_018135715.1 Danaus plexippus
AAAATAATAATAACAATACATTGACGATAAAATGTATATTATGGATATGGACATGGAGCTTATGAGCTTGTTGCATGTTAAGGTCCGTCAATAATTTTCACACAACTGGAAGCGTATCCCTAAGATGAACTAGAGACTTTCGAATCCCTAGTTTATCACTAGAAAGGAAACGGGACATAACAGAGTTAATATAAATGAGAATATGACTGAAATCATACCGATAAGGTTATAACCCGAAAGAAATCATGAAAAGAGATACATAGATTTATGGACGACAGATGTGTCAGTCGAGATAGAACCTCTGAAGTAATTCTTATTAGTTGAATAATTTTTTTGTAAATCGCATTTAGTTAGTTGTAATTTGATAATAATTAATAATTACCTACAATTTTTTTATGACAATATAATTCATATCAATACACACGATGTAACTCACAAGCACTACATATTTTAGTAATCAAGATTGCTTAATGCGCTCGGGAATTGCGAGTTGGCTGAGTTGCGAGACTTGGTTTGCTGATAAAATTTGGTTTTTTTCATGGCATTGCGTTTTCATGCGAATGCCAAGTCAATCTATTTATTTAAACATAAAATATTTTTAATTTTAATGTGGTCACTATGAATATGGTTAGATAGTTAATAACGTTATAACTTAAGACAGAAGGCCCCTTAAGAGGGACCGAAAAGATCGACCGACTTGGTATTACGTACATCATCCAAAATTTTACAATGAAAGAACAGTGTTGCGGGACTTGTTTTTTTAAACTTTTGTTATCGATGGCTTCTCATTTATTTTTGTGGAAACCTCCTTTTTCTCTTTTTTTTTTCCAGTATGATCTACTTCTCTAACACTCGTGCTATCAACGAATTTTCTGAGAGCCACTCTCTGACTTATGATACGAGCTACAACGTGTATATTTATAGATTACCTTGAAAAGTGGACAGAAAATTCAAAATATTTTAGTTTTTCCCTTTCCTGAGTTATTCACTAAACACAAATTGTTTTCAAAATTTTGAAGCTTCTTTATAAACTAGAAGCGCCTTACAGTTTTGATGATGGTCAGTCAGTGAATGAAAATTTAACAAACTAGAACTTTGTCTAGTTGTAATGCTTGAGCTACTTTTTTCTTGCTTACCAGAATATAGGCGTCAAGTTTAATGCGAAATGTACTTATAGGTCGAAAATGGCCCGAAAAAATTTGAGAAAAGTGTAATACGGCCATGCCGCTTTTTTATTTTTTGCTTCACTTGGCGGTTCACTATCGTACCAACAGATTATTTTACATTTCATTTTTCAGACAATATCGACTTTTATCTATAGTACCAAAATAGTTTTAAATCCAATTACCACTTCAATAAGTAAATATATATGTACAAAATTTCTAATTAATAATGTCGGTTAGGTATGCGTTTTTTTTTTTTTTTCGAGTTGACAGTAGCTGTTACCCTATTGGCTTTTACAGCGTCACCGGAGGGTGGGCGGCATGGGACCTACCCGTTTAATTCGGGCCCAAGGGCCCGACATAGGGATAACGCCCGTCCCAAGGTGCCTCTAAGAGCCGGACCTCTGCTTAGGACGTCGTTGTAGTGGAGGATGATTTGGATATTGGAATACATGACGTCCCCCGACGGCAGAACGCCGGAGCGACGTGTTAGAAACGGGACCTCGTCTTCGCCGGCGAAGGCGGTGTTTTTGTGTCTTGTTGTCTTGAGGACTTTTATGTCTGTACTGTCGGTCATATGTTTACTGTCAGGGTCTAGGAGGGGTGTCTGGGACGCCTAATCGTAAGTACTAATTGCCATTGGCTTTGAACGCTCCCACGGCACTCAACATGCCCGCGTGCTGGCACATTGCCACATGCGAGCCTGAGAATTGCCATCGGAGGCCCTCAGCTTGGCAGCGAACGTCTGCACCTCCGCGGGGTCTATAAGACTCGCGAAGTCACAGACTAACTGCAAGTCGCTGCGAGGCCGGTTGCCGGTATGTGCGCGGGTGCCTGAGGGCCTGTGTTGCCTTAGGGGCCTGGGTTGCCTGAGGGGCCATGGGTGCCTTAGGGGCCTGGGTTGCTGTCGGTTCGTTAATAACGCTAGGCCTATGCCAGGCGTTTTTTGCAGGAGGAGCAGCAGGGATGGGAGCCGGCTCTTGGGCTTTGATGGTTTCCGCCCCGCTTTCGCCCAGTGCGGCGCTTTGGGACATCCGCGAAAGTTCGCGGGATGACCCTGCTGGCCGCACAGGACGCAGCTAGGCGGCTCCTCCGTAGGCCCGACCCTGCTGCAGTCGGATGTGCCATGGTCGCCTAGGCACTTTACGCAGCGCGGGCGTGCGTAGCAGAACCTCTGCGAATGGCCATATAGTTGGCATCGGTGGCATTGCCCCGGGGCGCCGCGGTTTCTCGGGGGCTCGATTTCCAAGCCCGACAATCGGCAAACTGAAGGTATATTATAAATTTTCTTACCTTCCGGGTAAGGGACAGATGAACTAGTACCATGTCAAAGGGTTTTTGTTGGGCCTGTGCATGCGATGCCTTCCAACACCGGCAGATTTTGGGACTGAGGTCCTCTTGATAACGTTCACAGGTATCTCCGCGGGGAGACCCTTGATTACTACCGTAAGCCTACGCTCCTCCGGGAGGGCGTAGGTGTGGTACTCAATATTTTTTTTCCGTAACATCGCGGTCAATGCACGGTGGTCGGTTGGAGTGGCTGCAGAGACCTTGATCCCTACTGCCGTGTTCCGAGCTGACGTAAAATTTATGTTTTTATCATTAAGTAAGCTGGAAATATCGTTCCAGCTTTGTTTGTTCTAATGTAGAGCGGCGGAGGCAACATCGATTTCCACGCGGTGGTCGGTATTGTTGTACCCGCAGCTGTGCGAACAGGTGCGGGCGCAGGTGCGGACACAGATGTGCCCACAGGTGCAGACACAGGTGTGCCCGCAGGTGCGCGCGCAGCCGCTCCGGCAGCTGCGGGTGACGTCACTATTTTCTTTAACTGGCGTCGGAGCCTTCAGCGACTTCGCCGCCTTCCTCTTCCCCGATTTAGATACACGGCCTGAACCCGTCGTTGTCCTCCTCGGTGTCGGACGTCAGCGAAGAAGAAGACTCCCACTCGTTTTTCGGAGCATTCCATGTCGGATGGAATGCGGCGTTGTGGGCGCCTGGTGAAGCCGGGCTATCCGTGTCGAAAGAGGCCATCCTCGGTGGCTTGCAAGGTCGGTGTATTGTTGGAAGATATTTGGAAATTTGTTTTCGAGGAACTGTAGTAGTCCCTCGAATCGGACTTTATAATTGTCGCCCATGATGGACGACGGAACGGGGAGTGTCCTCCCTGCCTTGACAGGAGGTGTATAAATGTAAGAAAGTACGAATACTAGTCCCTGCTTTTAGGTAACAGGGGTGTACCTACTTCCCTATCGACTGTGATACCTGGCGGCAGAACAACGGCCTTAGGTATGCGTGTTCATATTGTATCATATCGGTTTCGGTTTAAAGACATTTATTTCTCATAAAGAACACAAAAGTTCACTTATAATAAGAAATCACAATAATTTTGCTTGAGGGTACATTTAAAAGTCTGCCTTATGAATTATATACAGTAAAATGAAATGTTGCGGGTAGTTATATTAGACAAACATGTTTAGGTAGGGGTTACATTAACTTATAAATTATTTTGCACATATTCCATTACACGGTTTTTGAATATAGGAAAACTCTTGCTATTAATGATTAAGTCTGATAATTTATTATAAATTTGAACTCCTTCAAATAAATGTTTTTCTTTCCATAGTTGGTTCTGGTTTTTGGAAGTTCTAGTTTATTACGTTTTCTAGTGTGGTATGTATGTGTTTTTTTTTATGAAAGTGTAATTGTAAATGTGTTTTATTTGTTATTATTTTTCTAATCACATGCAGGTTTTTAAAGTGTATAATTGATTTATATTAAGAAATTTTTTTTTTTTTTTTTTTTTTTATAATTCACGGATGGCGTCATATAATCATATTTATAAAGAACTTTAATAATTTTATTTTGTAAAGTTTGTAATGACTTTATGTTAGACTTCGCAGCAGTTCCCCATATTTCAATAAGATATTCGATATGAGGTTTTACTAAAGAATTATAAATAATAGGACGAATTGTATTAGGTATACATAGGAAATTCTACGTAGTGCTCCTATCAAAGGGGATATTTTATTTTTAAGATGATCAATATGATATTGCCAGGTTAACTTGCTATCCATTATAAGACCTAAATATTTTTCATGATCAGTTTTATTTATTGGCTCGTTAAAATTGTTAGTTGGTCATGATTTGGTATATTTTTTATTTTTAGGCGCGAAGATCATATATGATGTCTTTTTGGTATTAATAGTTAATAAATATCTCAAGTCTATCCTACGACGATCCCTATGTACACTACGGGGTTCTGAAACCTTCGCACAAATCGGTAGATTTAAATTCTCTCTTTATATAAAATAAATGTATGTAATGTATGATTAATTACATACCCACATGATCACACAGTTTTTAGTCATTGATACAGCCACATAGTCGGATAGTATTATTAATGAGGCACACAGTTACATTTTCCATAACCATGACATTAGAAAATCATAAAGTCTTGGTCGTTGACAGACTCTTACGCATCGGTGATATCTGTTGTTATTTTAATAAAACATAAGTGGATTTAATATGGTTACTATGACAACCGACATAAAACCTAATTTTATGACGGTGACGTGTTAATAGAATGAAGATCCAAATCTACCGTACAATCGGATATGATATTAATCGGTAATTTAATGGACCGATGATTCGTTGTGAATTCGCAATGCGAATGTAAGACACTCCGTCTCTGCTTAATACGAGTACATCGGTGCCTATAACTACCGGAGTATTCAAAAACGTACTCGGTACTTATATTATTTGGTATTTCCGCGCCACCAAAACCACGCAACAGTGGAATGCACGCATGTAGTAGATTTTTATGTAAAATAAAAAAAAAGTATATTGATCTCACTACAGATTAATGTATCATAGTATGGGAGTCACGTTCTTGATAGCGTTGCATACTAGAAGATCAAATTTAAGTATTCTGGTTTAATTATTAGGACGGCCCACTGTGGCTAATGTTCAATATAAATAAAGGAGGCTTTTAAGGTATACATAATATGTAGTTACAAAATGTATTCCTAAGAAGATTAAAAAACTTTTTTTTTTACATTTTCTTTCAATAATCGGAACAAGAAAAATGATTTAACTTATAGTCTTCTACACGGAATTATAATTGTAAGATATTGAAAATCTTCATAAAAGAAAATGATGTGTTTAAAGTTAAACATTTTTCTTCTTTTAATTTAAGGTTTTAGGAATTTTAATAGCGTACAAATAGTTTTAAAGAAACAAACTATAATTTAATGACATTAGCATTTGAAAGTGCTGAGAAATCCTAATGAACAAGAGGAAACAAACAAGTAAATAAAAGTTAAATACAATGGAAGTAAGTAAGGAAGGAGTAATATATACATATAATATATAAAAAAAATATATATAAATATTGCCATGTAAAGTTTCCTACAGAAACCTGGCTTATGGCCATGATTTCAAAATACTCATCTCAACAAGCCCACTCTAACAGTCCAGTCACAACTAACTAATTCTCAATTAAGAATATTTGACTGTATAGAAAAACAGGTATTTATAAAAATCAAGTATTGTTTCTCACACTTTCGTAGCAAACAAATAAATAATATACATTTATAAAAAATTTGATAATGTAAAATAATTTAAAATGTCCTTCCGACGTAAACTGACTAAAAATAGACGTGTGGCACTCGGAGACTGCCGCGGTAAAGCTATTGCATAGCATTTTATCAACTTATGCAATTATAATTATATTTTTATTTTATATATGCAGTATTTTTTTTTCTTTGGAGATGCCGTAACTTGTGCTATCTATTTCAATAAAATCGTAATAAAATAATATAATGATACGTGTCAGTGACGAGTGCTCATTGCTCGGATGTGTATTCTTTAGTGTGATGCCACTACTGTATTTATATCACAAGCTTCTCGTCAGCAAGTCTAATAACACGTGATGTCACGTAATTATTTTTTTATAATTTTAACACCATATATATATGTACATATACATACACGATAAGGTCTAACTAGTTGCGGGCTTGAACTTACTCGTGGACGAAGACAAAAAGCACCTAGCGTTGTGTGTGAAAGAGATAGAATCAGTCGTGAGCAGTTAGCAGCTAGTTAGCCCTCATAGTGTAGTCGCACGCACACATACACCGTGCCGAAGATTGCCAAACTGAAACGACGTTCGATGTTAGGAGTTAGAAATTTTCGCTACGGAATTTCTGAATTCGGTCTCCGCGCTCAAGGCCCGCGATAGAAGCTATGCAATAAAAGGTTTAAAAGGTCTTGTACACTAGAATTTAAAAAAAGACCAGGAATTCTTAAGAGTTAAGTACAATCCATGAAGAGATTGTTACAAAATTGCTAGGAAGAGTATATTTCCCCTTTTTTGATAAAAAAATATATTTCATTGTAACATAAAAATATAATGAAATCTTAAAAAACAATCAATTCGTTAGATAAATAAATTTTTGAAATAGGCATTCTACATAAATATTGGGTTACAAACCATATATACATACATACATTCTCATATAGTACTTTTAACTGTCAGTCCTTACATTGGTCTTACCATTATAATTTGATTTATTTCATTTGATATATACCCACACATAGACATAGGCATGAACAGAAATATATAATAAGTTGCAATAAATATGTATCATTAACAAGACATTGTCAGACCCCTTATAAAAAATTAAATTAAAAAAATAAAATGTAATATTCTTTTGTTTTTTTATGTTCCGATAATTAATTTAAAGCGAATTCCGAGTCTCCAGGCAGAATAAATAATTAAAAAATACTGCGAAACTGTAGAGATCTCGTGTATTGTATAATATGAAGTAGTAGGAATTCAAGCAATATGCAACGATCTGCTACAAGAATGCTACGGAAACAAAGAGAACATTGGATAATGACCTTATGTTATACTGACAACGGTCAGTGAATGAAAAAATTAACAAAACTAAGAACTTTGTCTAGTTGTAATGCTTGAGCTACTTTTTTCTTGCTTACCAGAAATATAGGCGTCAAGTTTAATGCGAAATGTACTTATAGGTCGAAAATGGCCCAAAATAATTTGAGAAAAGTGTAATACGGCCATGCCGCTTTTTTATTTTTGCTTCACTTGGCGGTTCACTATCGTACCAACAGATTAATTTTACACTTCATTTTTCAGACAATATCGACTTTTATCTATAGTAACAAAATAGTTTTAAATCCAATTACCACTTCAATAAGCAAATATATACATATGTACAAAATTTCTAATTAATTAATGTCGGTTAGGTATGAGTGTTCATATTGTATCATATCGGTTTCGGTTTAAAGACATTTATTTCTCATAAAGAACACAAAAGTTCACTTATAATAAGAAATCACAATAATTTTGCTTGAGGGTACTGTCATTTTTAGAAATATAACAGTGAAACTATGTATTTAGACACCGCTTGTGTCGCTCTTAGTCTGACCCCTCACCCCAGACCCGTCCGGTATGGTAGTACCTGCCGGTAAAGCCCTGGGGATCACTGGAGCACTCAAGCCCCCACCACGACAAGTTGACAGCCCCGGGGGATCGTCGAATTAACCTACCCTAATCTAAAATCATGTAATAAAGTGATGAAATACACATGTATTTCATCACTTAATATTTTCCAACCCGACCCCAAAAAAAAATAAAAAGATATAAATTTAATAAAACTCATCTGTCCCATATCGGATTTTTTCAATCTATAGTGTAAAATCACCCGCAAAGATCTATGTTCTCCTGGTAAGGTGATATGAGTAGCGTTGGAGCTACGAGAAATAAAAAAAATCTTTTTTACTTGCAAAGCTGGGAAATAACGCTATTATTTTTAGACAAATGCCTTTAGTTTGTGAAGTCTATTTCGAGTCTCCACTTTCTTAACTACTAGATTTGGGAATAACTCCTTTTTGCTGATTCGCCTGAAACTAACCGAAAAAATCTATCGCTTTGATGAACATTAATTAATAAATAAATGATTATTATTTTTCTGATTTATTTATTTAGAATAACAATATAATATTTTTTTAATTCTGTTTTTCTGCCTCTTATACATTTAATTAATCATTATTGTTTTGGATTAATTTTCTCGTTCTTTTAAAACAAAACAAAACATAGCTCAAGTCAGGTTTATTTCATAATATAATGTACCAGGTATTCATAAAGCTCCAGAGTACTGTGCTACGATTTGATACGAGATTTTATGTAAAATAAAAAAAAAGTATATTGATCTCACTACAGATTAATGTATCATAGTATGGGAGTCACGTTCTTGATAGCGTTGCATACTAGAAGATCAAATTTAAGTATTCTGGTTTAATTATTAGGACGGCCCACTGTGGCTAATGTTCAATATAAATAAAGGAGGCTTTTAAGGTATACATAATATGTAGTTACAAAATGTATTCCTAAGAAGATTAAAAAACTTTTTTTTTTACATTTTCTTTCAATAATCGGAACAAGAAAAATGATTTAACTTATAGTCTTCTTAGTCTTAGTCTTAAATATTATATATATTTTTTTTATATATATATGTATATATTACTCATTCTTACTTACTTCCATTGTATTTAACTTTTATTTACTTGTTTGTTTCCTCTTGTTCATTAGGATTTCTCAGCACTTTCAAATGCTAATGTCATTAAATTATAGTTTGTTTCTTTAAAACTATTTGTACGCTATTAAAATTCCTAAAACCTTAAATTAAAAGAAGAAAAATGTTTAACTTTAAACACATCATTTTCTTTTATGAAGATTTTCAATATCTTACAATTATAATTCCGTGTAGAAGACTATAAGTTAAAGTTATCATATTTATAAAGAACTTTAATAATTTTATTTTGTAAAGTTTGTAATGACTTTATGTTAGACTTCGCAGCAGTTCCCATATTTCAATAAGATATTCGATATGAGGTATTACTAAAGAATTATAAATAATAGGACGAATTGTATTAGGTATACATAACGAAATTCTACGTAGTGCTCCTATCAAAGGGGATATTTTATTTTTAAGATGATCAATATGATATTGCCAGGTTAACTTGCTATCCAATATAAGACCTAAATATTTTTCATGATCAGTTTTATTTATTGGCTCGTTAAAAATTGTTAGTTGGTCATGATTTGGTATATTTTTTTTTTAGGCGCGAAGATCATATATGATGTCTTTTTGGTATTAATAGTTAATAAATATCTCAAGTCTATCCTACGACGATCCCTATGTACACTACGGGGTTCTGAAACCTTCGCACAAATCGGTAGATTTAAAATTCTCTCTTTATATAAAAGAAATGTATGTAATGTATGATTAATTACATACCCACATGATCACACAGTTTTTAGTCATTGACACACACATAGACACATAGTCGGATAGTATTATTAATGATGCACACAGTTACATTTTCCATAACCATGACATTAGAAAATCATAAAGTCTTGGTCGTTGACACACTCTTACGCATCGGTGATATCTGTTGTTATTTTAATAAAACATAAGTGGATTTAATATGGTTACTATGACAACCGACATAAAACCTAATTTTATGACGGTGACGTGTTAATAGAATGAAGATCCAAATCTACCGTACAATCGGATATGATATTAATCGGTAATTTAATGGACCGAATGATTGGTTGTGAATTCGCAATGCGAATGTAAGACACTCCGTCTCTGCTTAATACGAGTACATCGGTGCCTATAAATACCGGAGTATTCAAAAACGTACTCGGTACTTATATTATTTGGTATTTCCGCGCCACCAAAACCACGCAACAGTGGAATGCACGCATGTAGTTTGCATGAAAAATGCTTAGCTAAATCAGAGCTAATTAACGAGATGTGTGAACCGGTATCCATTAATACATCTGTCGGGATGCCACCTAGTACCGCCGTAATTACGTCACGATTATTAATGTCAGTTACGACTTCTCGACAAAAATTTACGTTACCGGAGTTCGATCGTCCTTAAGCAAAACAGTTCGGTTCACTATGACCGACTTTCTTACAGAAGTTACAAGCTACGGATTTAAATTGAAACGAATTAGTCCTTGAGGATTGAGGCAGAGGCAAGTTTCGTGGCTTAGTTTTATTAATGTCAGGTTTAGGCCGTTTATTACTGCATGATGCACTCACGTGTCCCCATTTATTATACTCACAGCATTTAATATTTATTTATTTATATATTTATATAACAAGAGAAGAAATAGTTACATAATTAATTATAAAAGACATGTGATGCACAAGGGATAACTCATCTCTTAAAAGAGACCTCTACGAGAAACCCTTTTCATAAAGGAAACTACATAAAGAAGCGTGGTGTACATAGGTACAATAAAAAGAGTGAAGGGAAAAAAAAATATAGAGATTTATATATAGATAAGCAAACAAAAAAATATATAATAATAGAAAATGTTGATATTATACATACATAGATATATAGATAAATATACATATATAGAAATAGTATATATAAATATATACAAATAGTATATATAAATATATACAAATAGTATGAATAAATAAACATTACATATCAGAAGGTAAAAGTGACAGAAGATGTCACTTAAGTTAATGTTTAAATGCAGGTGCACTTGGTCTCTCCTTGTAAACAGAAGGTGGGAGTGAGTTCCAAAGCTGTGCACCTTGGACAGAGAACGATTTACGGAAAAATTTTGTATTAAAGGAGGGGATATCGAGAGGCTCCACTATGCTATATTTTGCATATCAGGTTATATATGCCTGAATATAATGATGAAATTTAAGAATACTCCTTGCCATATAGACATCTAATAATTAATTATAACTGGCTATTGAATAATAATAGTATGTAATTTTACCAGACAAACGTTTCGTTATATACTTTTGTTGTTTGACGAATACCTTAACGAATACCATATCCCTAAACATAACGATAATTTTTAAGAATGTGCCCTCATATCTTAGAATTTACAAATTAAAAATGCCTATGTAACATATCCCTGAATGTTAAGTTACAATATATTTATTGCCTATTAATGTTTTTTAAGTCTGTGGATTTTTTCGATATTTAGAATATTTTCTACATAATTTGATAATTTTTTTAGAAAATATTCTTAAAAAAAATATCAAATTGTGTATTAGTTATCGTTTTATAATTAATTACAAAAACATTTTCGCTACGTCGAAAACTTCCTATATTAAATGAATCTTGATGGAAATAACATTGTGTTTTACCTAGTGTATTATATACTCCATTGAAGAGCATTTTATTTAACATATCTTTGGTTTAATTATGTTTTAATTTATATCATGTAGCGAGACATTTGAAAAATTTTCTAAATTAATTTTTAATATGGAAATATATAAAAATATATAAAATTTCTAATATGGAAATTTAATGTTTAAATAAAATGAAACTAGTAAATTGTTGTTTGTGTTACGAAAAGGTATAATAATGTTGTTAATCTAATTCACATATTATATCATATTATTATCGTATGCTTTTGAAAAACTTCTATTAAAAAAAAAAAAACAATACATTGACGATAAAAAATGTATATTATGGATATGGACATGGAGCTTATGAGCTTGTTGCATGTTAAGGTCCGTCAATAATTTTCACACAACTGGAAGCGTATCCCTAAGATGAACTAGAGACTTTCGAATCCCTAGTTTATCACTAATTATCGGAAAGTCTATCTAAAGCTGTACTGTACACACACGATTCCGCCGAAACCTACTGTGAGTATGCAAGGGAGAAGGTCAGATTGCTTCGTTACACCAAGGTACCTTTTTCAGAAACTCAATTAATTGAACTTATTTCCGGTGAAATAGTAGAAGTCGACGTTAAAATGACTAATTTAGACAAATTTAAATAACACAGTTCGTACTGTGCCTGATCTGATAGTTTTACTTTCTACGTATGAAAAGGCTTCTAAAAAAATAAAAAAGTAATTCCTGGAAGTTATAAAACCCTAACAATCTATTGCTAATAGTACAAAACGATTTAAATAGTACAAAACGATTTAAGTCGAGTAATGAAGTGGGTTTCAAGGCAGAAAAAAGGTATTACACTTGTGGTAAAACGCGACACCTTATGTCACAGTGCCCTAAAAATACTTTTCAGTCTAGTATCAAAGAATTGAATAAAAAAATTCATAATCAATTAGAGTAAATTGCACCTTCTGTAAAAGGAGGGTCACATTTTTTGTAAAGTGCTTGTATCGAGTTGCTTGTTCTGTATGTAACAAGATGGGCCATTCATCTGACAAATATTTTTACCGACTTTAAAGACTTGAGGAAAATAAAAACATGGACGTTGAAAACACTAATTGACTAGAAACATCGAGGATTGCATTATGAAGAGGGTTTGGTCTAGAACCGAGGATCGTACATAAATCTTTTATTCCAACTTTCACTCAAGTTCCTTGGAATATAGTTCTTGCATCAAACTATTTCAGTACACATCTGGTAAATGTAAACAATTTATAGTGGGTACTAAGGCTAACAGCAATCCTGTGCCGCTGGTTGGAGGCCGCCCATCTGAGACCTGCTGTCTCTGGGCACCGCCTCGCCGGCGGCGACTCTGCCATGCTGCCATGACGGCAGGGCTGCAAACGCCCGCCCCAACAACCCGCTTACATTCACAAGTGGAATCGCAGCCAGCTCATGGGTCCTACGCCCCGAAGAGTTAACCTCGACCCCTCCTGCGGGGGGCCCAATATGGCCTCGTTGTTGTAGCAATCCTGCTTTATTATCGTCAGCACGTAGAGTCCACGATCTCACTTTATTGACAATTGAAGAATAAAAATTTATTGACCAGGGTAACGCCATTATATTATTACTTTAATTACAAAACACAACTGACTTTTCAAAGAAAATAATTAAAACAGTACGACTTCTTGGTAAATCACTTGTTTATTTTCAATTTCACAAAGTAATGCACAATTACATCCAAAAAGGCTCTTTATATAATCTCTCCTCCCCTCTCCTTTCCTCTCCTCACCTCACCACACCTCTCCTCACCACACCTCTCCCCTCCTCGATACATCACACCACTCCACACCTCGCCCGCCGCCAACTCGCCCCTTAGTCAATACAGCTCCTCTTATTTTTTGTTACAGTCGGCCATCCTGGAACAATTGCACCGCAATTGGCGCAAACATTCGATTAGCTTTCCAATAAACCAGTAAGGTCATCTCTAGTTACCAAGTCATCATCACTACTAGTCTCACTACAGTCTCACTAAAGTCTGGAGCACTACGATATAGTCTAAGAGAATCTGCTGCACCAATTCCCGAAAACTCTTTATAGCCCCTCATTGCTTTAACGCTATCGATTTCATGTCGCCCATTATCAAGAACCTTTTGTACAATGTAAGGCCTAGAATACAACACTCGCAACTTACTATTTACATTCTTAACTTCACTTAACGTGGGCGATTGCTTATAGAGAACTAAAGCACCCTTGTTAAATTTATTCTCAGGTTTACGAAGATTTTCATAATTTTTCTTCATAATTATGGCTTTTCGTTTTAATCGCTCGGAAGCATTTTTACGTTTCTCGTCAACCGGCTTAAAATTTTCGTTCCCGATCAAATTAGACATGAGTCGATCTCTATGACTAAACATAATTTCATAAGGGTGATAACCTAGACTTCCGTTAATTATATTTTTGATTCCCCAAACCACATCGGGTATACACTCTGTCCACATGTTAGTATCTATATTACGAGTACGCATAGCATCCAATAATGTACGGTTGTATCGTTCAACCTGTCCATTGGCGCGTGGACATGCTATAGGATTTAAAGTATGGCGAAAATTATGATTAGTTGAAAACTCTTTGAAAATTCTACTAGTAAAAGCAAAATTTCTATCCGATACTACTCTTCTCCGATAACCGAACAAATTAAACATATCTTTTAAAATAATTTACAGCCTCTACGGAATTCATTGTTCTAACAAAAACTTTGAAAAGGAATCTACTATCATTGAAATACATTGATGACTCTTTTTAGTTTTACCAAAAGGCCGGGGTGATCAATGTGAACTAATTCCATAAGAATAGAAGACTTAGGAATGGGATGTAACTCATCACTTCGTTTACCATAATCTCCTTTTGAATATGAACACTCCAAGCAATGATTCACATATTTTTTTAATAAAACGAGTCATCTTAGGAAACCAATAATCCGATTTAATTAGTTCCTCACATTGTTTGAAGCCGATATGACCTGTTTGATCGTGAAATTTTTGCATAAACTTCCATCTTGCAAAGGAAAGAACGACTAACTTAGCAGCCCTTTATAGTTTTCTTGTATAATCGATTATTTTTAATTCTATAATCATTTTTAACATCAGTGCAAGCCTGACCTTCTGATAATTGCTTTATTATGCTATTTAATTTATCATCTTGCCGCTGAATAGTCAAATACCAGTCATCAGCAGATATCATATTTATATACCTATCGAACACTTGAGAATACCGAATGTGTTTTGTTGACTTAGCTTCACCTATGTCGGACTGCGACTGAGAGCATCGACATGCGTCATACGTTCTCCCGGTCTATATGCGATCTGGATATCGTATTCCTGGATCGTAAGCCGCCACCTTGCTATACGAAGGATTAAATCCTTTTTGAGCAATGTATACCTTACAGCTGACCAATCGGTAACTACTTTAATTAATTGTCTATAAACATATATACGATTTTTTTTAAAGAATCAACGACAGCTAACGTCTCAAGTTCATAACTATGATACATACTTTCTTCGAGAGAAGTAACTCTACTATAATAAAACACTGGTTTTAATTCGCCTTCCGTTTAAAGTTGGAATAAAATTCACGCTACCCCTATTTTACTTGCGTCTGTATGTATCTCACAAGGTAGTAAGGGGTCGTATAAAGCCAACACAGGTCGGGAACCTTTGTTTTAATAAATCGAAACAATCTTCATGTTAACTATCCTAGATCCATTCAGATTTCTTTTTTGTTAGATCTGTCAACGGCTTCGCTATGATTGCAAATTTATTAATGAACTTTCTGAAGTAACTACACAGTCCTAAAAATTGTCGTATTTGATGTAGATTATTCGGCTTAGAATAAATTCTCCACTGCGTGTATTTTACGATTTCCGGGCCTAAAACCATTAGAACTAATCTCATAATCCAGAAATGAAACTTTTGTTTTAGGAAATGTACACTTTTTAAGGTTTAATTTTAAATCTGCTTTACGCAACTGAGATAGTACCTTTTCTCATAATTTTAAACCATCACATACGCTCGAAGTTGATAGTAACATGTCATCCATAAAGGTTACAATTTCATCACTACCCACAAGTTTCACCAATTTTTTTTTTTTGGGATTACCCTCATGAAAACTGACGGGGCATTGGCTAACCCGAATAGTACCCTCAAATATTCATAAAGACTATCAAGAGTAATTAATGACGTTTTATGCATAGAATCTGTTCTAATTGATAAGTTATGGTAGCCGGAAAATAAGACTAAATTTGTAAAATATTGTTTACCCGATAACTTATTTAATTGGTCATCTATATGAGGCATAAGGAATCTATCTTTAATAGTAATCCTATTTAATTCCCTGAATCGACACAATCTATAGTCCCCCTTTTTTTTCGTACTAATATAATCGGAGATGCGTATTGCGAATTCGATTTTCTAATAATACCCCCTTTTATTAAATCATTTACCATTGTCTTTACAACTTCTCTTTCCGTAAGCGCTAATCTATACGGCTTTCGAACTACCGGTTTGTTTGTTTCGAGCTCAATAGCCATTTCACCTAAATTTGTACACCCTATGTCGCCAATATTTTTAGCAAAACAATCCCCATACGACTTTAAAAGATTAATTAACGTTACTTGATCATTATTTACAATATCACCGACATCAATATTTTCAAGTTCATTATAATTATCAGAACACTCTCCTCTCCTCAAAGTAAAGCAGTATGATCTCACCTCTGGGTCCGATATGCATTTTTCACCTCGTTGTTCCTTTTTTTTCAATAAATGGTACGGGAACCAATATTGCAGACTCTTATGAAGCCGTTCCCATTTCGTAGCACGGAGCTGGTTACGGCATATACTACGTTACCTCATCCTGAACTGCCTGGGCCTCGTACAGTAATCTCCACAATCGGCGTCACGTATTGTAAATTGAACCAAGTTATCTCCAATCGGTACAGAAGTGTCTTCGACTAATTTTACTCTGTAATAGCTAGTATCATCACACAGGTCGATATTATACAAGTTATTGGGGGTAGTTGTTGCCCTTGATAAGTGAGCGCCACACTGAAACACTTTTAGCGTTATGTCATTTTGATTTACAACGGTCTGGCCTATAATAAGAGAGATATCACCCAAATCGACGTTTGTTACTACAGCAGACGTTTTGACGTGAACCTCGTCGATTGATAATTCAAACTGTACCTCTCCTAATGCTCGAACTGTATCACCGTTAAATCCTTTTAACACTGTATTTGTAGGCATTAGTTTGAGTTTAAGGGCATCAGATGCTCCCTTGAGTAGTATATTAAGCTCGCTACCAGTATCTAAATAAGCCTTGAAAAAAAAGTTCACTTACCCTCACACTTTTTCTTATACACATCATTCAACTGTGATATCAATTGAACTTTCCTAACAGGATTTGGTTCTACTTCTGTTGAATTACACATGTTCGCCAAGTTCGCCATGTTCGCCAAGTTTACCACACCTGAAACACTTCGTTTATCGGGTAATTTACATGTTGTAGCCACGTGCCCTGTTTCTTTACAGCGATAACAGATCGGTGATTTTTTGAATATACTGTCTTCTGCATGTGTTGCTCTTGGTATATTATTTGATTTAGAGGGTAGATATGAATCAAAAGCTGACAAAAATCCTTCATATAACTCATCCGGAGTAGAACACTGAACATTTCTACTCGTTTTTGATCGTACGTAATGTCCTTGATGCTATCCGGATCTCTTCACTTTTATACTTTTTGTTGTAGGTAATCGCACTTCTGATTATTACTTTAATTACAAAACACAACTGACTTTTCAAAGAAAATAATTAAAACAGTACGACTTCTTGGTAAATCACTTGTTTATTTCCAATTTCACAAAGTAATGCACAATTACATCCAAAAAGGCTCTTTATATAATCTCTCCCCTCTCCTCTCCTCTCCTCACCTCACCACACCTCTCCTCACCACACCTCTCCCCTCCTCGATACATCACACCACTCCACACCTCGCCCGCCGCCAACTCGCCCCTTAGTCAATACAGCTCCTCTTATTTTTTGTTACAATATTTTGGCCACGATTCGAATCCAAGACTGATAGAATCAATAACAGGTAGTCTAGGTGGAAAATTTCACAAACCCATTTCAAGCCCTCGATTATATCTACTGGTTTTGTCGATTGGTTGAACTATCCAAAAGCCGCGACAGTGGGTCAATTAATTTAAATGAATTAATTATCTTTGACCTCAACAGGGACCTAGAGCGGACCTAGAGCGACATCGAAAATAGTTACGAGTTTGGATTAAGTCTCTACTCAAAGAAGCTGGTATTGAAGCTTCTAGCAGATCTGTAAGATCTTCAGTAGCTTCCCTTAACTGAATGGAATGCTTTTCAAAAGATACAATTTAAAAACTGGAAAATGGAGGCAAGATCCTTTAGAAGATACTTCAAAAGAGTTGTTTTAAATCAGTCACAGTAAAATACAAAAGCTTAGCTGTCAAGCTATTTTGATTGTATTCCATAAATCAAATTGTTATTAAAATAAATTATTGTATTCCAATAATTTAATTTTTATTGGACACATTATAGCAAGGTCATAATATTTATGACCAGGTGATAACAAACACGTCACTCAAGATGGATTCCGGATGTCAACATGTAACAATAATTGAGAGTTTTAACTAACACTAAAACTTACCTATTATTTTTCCTTAAGACATCCGGAATCCAGGTAATTTCTACCTGGTTCATCTCGAATATGTATAATGAATTAAGAATTATCAATTTGTTAAAATGTGCAAGTTTCCTCCCTCCAAATTCACATTAGAGAGCAGCACTTGCACCGGAAGGGAGTGAAAACTGGACTAAAAGGCTAAAAAGACAGGTGCTTGACTCAAGATGGATTCCGGATGTCTTAAGGAAAAATAAAAGGTAAGTTTTATTGTTACTTAAAACTCTCTATTATATTCAGGGATATATAACATGATATGCAAAATACAGCATAGTGGAGCCTCTCGATATGCCCTCCTTTAATACAAAATTTTTCAGTAAATCGTTCTCTGTCCAAGGTGCAAAGCTTTGGAACTCATTCCCACCTTCTGTTTAAAAAGAGAGACCAAGTGCACCTGCATTTAAACATTAACTTAAGTGACATCTTCTGTCACTTTTACCTTCTGATATGTAATGTTTATTTATTTATACTAGTTGTATATTTTTAACGAACAAATAATTCTTTTAACAAAATATTTGTGTTATCACTTTATATCACTTTAAACATTGATTTAGTAATTTAACACTTTTTCACTTATACTGTTTTACAAAGTTTCGTTGCAGCTCTTGATCCAACTGATGACAACTGATGTAACGAGCTCTCGTCAGTTTGCAGCCATTATTATAGTCTCGATTGTCTATGGTGGGAGCAACCGGTGGCGGGGGATGGGGGCAGATTTAGTTCGTCAACACGGCCTCTCCTGACAAGGCAGCGTCCTCGCGGCTACCCTGCTCAGCTGTGGTTTGTTCTTCGTAGGAATCGGATTCACAGCTCTCAAAGAATGCTGCGCAAGCGTCGGGAGTCCACTCACCTTTCCAAGGTACTACGTACTCGGCAGCCGCTTGTGTTACCTTGCCATAAGAGTTTGAGAGTAAGGTAAGCTCATAGCGGTTGTTTGCTAGCGCTTTGGTGAGGCGGTATGGACCCCTCATGCCACTGTCCAACTTTCCTGCTCTTTGAGATTGTTTTATAACATAAACTAAATCATTAACCTTATACCTCCTAGGCGTATTGCGGTATTTATTTCCGTAGGCGTCCTGAAGTTCTCGATTTTTATTCAAATTGGTTTCAGCCGTTTGTCTTCTTAATTCACGCCATGCTTCGCGATTAGGCGTGGATCCCTCTATCGTTACATCCTTAATAAGGGAATTGATTAACGGTGTAGTCGCCTCCGTGTCAATGAGTAAGTTTAATGCTGAATACGAAGTAGAGGCATGTTTAGTTATATTCAAAGTTAATTGAACCTTCCATAGAACTTGTGACCAATGTGCAGACTTCAGTTTTATTTCTACTCTAATCATATTTAATACGGTGCGGCAGTACCTCTCAACCTGGCCATTAGACTGGCGCATTTCGGGAGTAATTAAGTGCATCTCAATGCCATATTCTATTAGAAAGGTATTAAAATCCGCGCTGTCGAACATTCGACCCCTATCACAAACGAGTAACCGTGGTGTACCGAAGATACCTATTGCGTTAGTTATAATTCGGATGAATCTTGTTTACGCATTGGGAACATTAAACAAAATTTGGTAAAAGCGTCTATTAAAATTAAAACGTAATTATAACCGTCGGATTCCGGCAGCGGTCCTAAAGAATCGACATGTATCGTGTCAAATGGGATTGAAGGTTTTTCCCACGATGTAATTGGCTGGAGTGGCGCACGTGGTACCTTTTTATATGTTAAACAATTTACACAATGTAAAATATACTTTTTAGTAAAACTATGCAATCCGGGGAACCAAAAATGCGTCAAAATTAAATTTACTGTCTTTTCATAACTCAGATGCTGGTGTTCGTCGTGAAAAACACGTAGTAGGCTAAGCCTGTAAGCTTTGGGTACATAATATAAAAGTCGCGACTGCTCACCTTTGACATCATATTTGTAATACAACATGTCATTTTTCTTTTTGTATCGGGTATCGTCCAATTGACCATCATTAAGCTTTTCTAATAAGACTGCTATCTCGTTGTCAGCGGATTGTGCAATTTGGGCCCACGTTTTAGGTTTAACCGGAGTACATAGATTAACAGGATTCCTACTGAGGTAGTCAGCATCAGACATCATTGTACCCTTTCTATATTCTAAAGTGAAGTCATAATCTTGAAGATATATCCACCATCTGGCTACTCTGGGTTGTAAGTCCTTTTTGTTTTGCGTTAACTTAAGTGCATTGCAATCGGTAACTATTTTAAAATGCTTAGCAATCAAGTATTGGCGGAAATGCTGTAGTGCTCTTACTACTGCAAGGGTTTCCAGCTCATAAGAGTGGTACTTTGGTTCTGCTCCTACTGTGACCCTGCTGTAATAAGCAATGACGCGTTTACACTTCTCGAGATCCACCTGTAGTAGAACCGCTCCATAGCCTTGAGAACTAGCGTCTGTATGAAGTTCAGTTTCTAACTGCGGATCGAAAATTTTTAAAATCGGTTCACTCGTTAAAATTTTAATTATTTCCTGCCTTGCTTTTTCTTGTTGAATTCCCCAATTAAATTTAGCATTCTTGCGAGTTAGTGCAGCGATGCAGGCTGTTTTATAAGAGTAACCACATATATATCGACGGAAATAGCCCGCTAAGCCTAAAAATTGTCTAAACTGTTTGACGTTCTGTGGCTGTGGTGATTAAACCAACGCTTTTATTTTATTCTCGCTTGGCCTTACCTGACCATTGCCAATGATTCTACCAAGATATTCAACTTCTGGAGTTAAAAATGTACACTTTCGAATATTCACCGAAAAGCCAGCATCGGTGAGCGTCTTTAGAACGGAATCGAGTAATTTTAAACCTTCATTGATGTCATTGAAGTCTCAGTAAGTTTAACTCGATACTTAAAAATAATTATATTAAGATTTGTGATTAACTTTTTTTTTTCTTTTTCATATTTCACATGATATAAGTTTGGTTTATATACATTTTTACACTTGTTAGTTTTTTTTTTTTTAATTACCATACATTTAATTTTACTGTCTTATCTCCTTTATATATATGTTCACTTCCAGATTAATTATTTGTGGAATCAGAAAATACATATATGTCGAAGTACGGTCCAGGCCGTGGTTTTTAAAAAGAGTGACGCCAGCATAACTGACGTCATCAATGACTTTATTCTTAATTGTAGACCAACATTGTTGTGACTACACTTACACAGGTGGCTACGCAGGTGGTTATGCGGCTAACACCTGATTATTTCAACTACCCACAATTATTTGTTTTTTGAATAATAAGAACTACGCCGTTATATATGTTTTAAAAAGAAATGCCAGCTTCGAAAGTTAAATTTTTTGTACTGGTCTCGAAGCTCCAACGGAACTCATAACATCCTACCAGGGAAACATAAATCTATGAAGGTGATGTATCACTATGAATTGAGAGTGAAATTTATGCTATATGAACATATTGGGACAGACGTGTGTTTTAAATATTTCATATATTGAATATATATTGATATTTATTGATATTTATTTGTTTGTCTGTGTTCGTGTGTCATAGCCCAATTTACATTTATTAGAGCTTATTTATTTATTAATTTTTTCCTGTTATTCTTATGAAGATATTTTTGTTCCTATCATATATAAGTTTCTTTTGCGTGTTCCTGAAATCTCGTTTTATGGAAGTGAATTGAATTCATAAAATAATTTGTATTATTTTCAAGTTCGTAGAGCAGTGGACGATCATCGTTCAGTATTGCATACAAAACATGATTCCTCAATTAATGTTCATCTGTAATACAAGGTTATAAAGTCAGGGTATATAAAAATTTTAATTATTATTATAAAACTATTAACTATTATTATTTATTATCACTAAGGTGATCTTTCTCCCCATTAATCTCAAGCTCTAGTTGGTTTGTATAATTTTAAGTTCCATATATTTTTTTATTAAAATTATTGATAAATGCTAGATTTATTAATAATTTTATTCAATGCTTTCAATTTGCGTGTAACTTAATTATAACTGTAATTAACTGTATGATGATAACTTTAATAAACTCAGTTTAACGTATGAGAAGAAATGTGGGAAAAATTCCTCTATCTAAGCTGTATTGGTTGCATAACACCAACTCATAACATCCTACTAAGAGAACATACAACCGCGTAGGTGATGTTTCACAAGGGGGTGGAAGTGAAACTATCTATCTATATTTAATATAGTCTACTTGTTTGTGTGATGGTTGTCTTTTATGTATGTGTAAGTTTGGTATGACTGGCTTGCTAGCTGGCTCTTTGATAATTACGAATATTGACATCGCACTATTATTTATTCTTACTTCAAAGTTAAATTCATAACGAGGGCAAAGTGGACAGAAAATTCAAAATAGTTTAGTTTTTCCCTGAGTTATTCACTAAACACAAATTGTATTCAAAATTTTGAAGCTTCTATATAAACTAGAAGCGCCTTACAGTTTGGATGATGGGTCAGTCAGTGAATGAAAAAATTTAACAAAACTAAGAACTTTGTCTAGTTGTAATGCTTGAGCTACTTTTTTCTTGCTTACCAGAAATATAGGCGTCAAGTTTAATGCGAAATGTACTTATAGGTCGAAAATGTCCCGAAATAATTTGAGAAAAGTGTAATACGGCCATGCCGCTTTTTTATTTTTGCTCGACTTGGCGGTTCACTATCGTACAAACAGGTAAATTTTACAATTCATTTTTCAGACAATATCGAATTTTATCTATAGTAACAAAATAGTTTTAAATCCAATTACCACTTCAATAAGTAATATATATTGTTAGTTATAATTATTTAAAATAATTTAAATTGTGATATTCTTGATGATTCTAAGCTTAACGATATTTATATTCTCATCTAAAAATGTTACCTTTGAATATTATAAATAAGATGTAAGTACTAGACTGGGGGATTTCTGGTACGAGTTGTGGAGCAATAAAAATCTAAGTGGAAGTACTGCCTTATTTATTTCTAACAATATGTACAAAATTTCTATTTAATTAATGTCGGCTAGGTATGCGTGTTCATGCCTCCTGGGTCTGGAAGTGGCACTAAATAAGACGACAGCCATCTCCTTCCATGCCCCTCGCCGCAGAGCCCATCTGGAGCTTAAAGTGATGGTAGAGGGCGTAGAAATTCCAGTCGAGGTGCATGCGAAGTACCTCGGCCTTACTTTGGACTCCCGGTGGAGCTTCAAGGAGCATTTTAAGCTCCTCGCTCCACGGCTGTGCGCTGCCGCATCCGGCCTCGGACGGCTCCTCCCCAACGTGGGAGGGCCTGGTGCAAAGTGCCGTCGGTTGTTTCACGGGGTGATACGGTCAATGGCACTATACGGAGCACCGGTGTGGGCTGAGTGCGTCACACCCTGCACGCAAGCCCTTTTGCGCAGGCCGCAAAGGATAATCGCAACCAGAGCCGTGCGGGCATATCGCACGGTTAGCCACAGGGCGGCCTGCGTACTAGCGGCCACGCCTCCTTTTGACATCGATGCACTTGTGCTTGCGGAGGTGTATCGGCACAGAGTCGAGGCGAGGCAGCGGGGTGAAGAGCCTACTCTAGTAGACATAGAGCAGGCCCGAACCGAAGCGCGGATTGAGGCTCTACACCGTTGGAAGGAGGCACTTGCCAACCCTACCGCAGGTCACCGGACGATTGCCGCGTTTCGCCCGGTGTTAGAGGAGTGGGTGGGGCACCATCGGGGCAACCTCACCTTCCGCCTGGTGCAGATTCTAACCGGACATGGTTGTTTCGGCCACTACCTGCACCGGGTCGCCAGAAGGGAAGAAACGCCACAGTGTCACCACTGCGGCGATCCCGACGACACTGCCGACCACACTATGGTAGTGTGTCCGGCGTGGCAAAATGAGCGCCGTGCACTCACTTCGGCGCTCGGCGGGAGGATGCTCTCGCTTCCAAGTTTGGTCGAGGCCATGATTGGTAGCGATGAGGCTTGGGAGGCTGCCGCTTGCTTCGCCGAAGCAGTAATGTCGGCGAAGGAAGCCGCGAAGAGGGAGCGGGAGGTAAATGCTCTAGCCGCTTCCATCCGGCGTAGACGTACGGGTCGGAGGAGACGGGTGAACCCGTAAACGCCTTTCTTCGACGACCTAGAGGTTCGACCAGCCTGCGTCAAATGGCACTGACGCAGGCATTGCACCTGGTCACCACGTTTGGGGATTATCTCGGCTTTCCCGGGTAGTCCCCCATCGGCGCGGTAGTCCGGCGCAGTAGCCGGGCGGCCCGGGGTGAATTGGTGAATTGCTACAGCAGGTCCCAAATCACCCTAAATACGGGCAGGAAGGGAAGCCGGGGAGTTTTAGTGCGTATTCCCAGTGCCAACACCATCAGGCGCTGGGCGAACCCCACACAAAACTCACTGTCGAGCCAGGGCAGTGACCAGTCTGTAAGAGGATTTCTCCCCGAAAAAAAAAAAAAAAAAAAGGGTATGCGTGTTCATATTGTATCATATCTTAGGTCTATCCAACGACGATCCCTATGTACACTACGGGGTTCTATAACCTCTCGCACAAATCGGTAGATTTAAAATTCTCTCTTTCGATAAACGAAATGTATGTAATGAAACTAGTATTTTGCGGATAAACTGCGCGTGATTTATTTTTGTAAAAAACTACATACTCCCGACGTTTCGGTTACTTTTCAGCAACCGTGGTCACATCTGACATCTCGTCTGCCCGTAATCACGGTTGCTGAAAAGTAACCGAAACGTCGGGAGTATGTAGTTTTTTACAAAAATAAATCACCAAAGTTTATCCGACAAATACTAGTTTCACTTAAATGAATTAAACTCGCGAAAATCTTAGATCTCATTATGTATGTAATGTATGACTAATTATACATACCCACATGATCACACAGTTTTTAGTCATTGACACAGCCACATAGTCGGATAGTATTATTAATGAAGCACACAGTTACATTTTCCATAACCATGACATTAGAAAATCATAAAGTCTTGGTCGTTGACACACTCTTACGCATCGGTGATATCTGTTGTTATTTTAATAAAACATAAGTGGATTTAATATGGTTACTATGACAACCGGCATAAAACCTAATTTTATGACGGTGACGTGTTAATAGAATGAAGATCCAAATCTACCGTACAATCGGATATGATATTAATCGGTAATTTAATGGACCGAATGATTCGTTGTGAATTCGCAATGCGAATGTAAGACACTCCGTCTCTGCTTAATACGAGTACATCGGTGCCTATAACTACCGGAGTATTCAAAAACGTACTCGGTACTTATATTATTTGGTATTTCCGCGCCACCAAAACCATGCAACAGTGGAATGCACGCATGTAGTTTGCATGAAAAATGCTTAGCTAAATCAGAGCTAATTAACGAGATGTGTGAACCGGTATCCATTAATACATCTGTCGGGATGCCACCTAGTACCGCCGTAATTACGTCACGATTATTAATGTCAGTTACGACTTCTCGACAAAAATTTACGTTACCCGAGTTCGATCGTCCTTAAGCAAAACAGTTCGGTTCACTATGACCGACTTTCTTACAGAAGTTACAAGCTACGGATTTAAATTGAAACGAATTAGTCCTTGAGGATTGAGGCAGAGGCAAGTTTCGTGGCTTAGTTTTATTAATGTCAGGTTTAGGCCGTTTATTACTGCATGATGCACTCATGTGTCCCCATTTATTATACTCACAGCATTTAATATTTATTTATTTATATATTTATATACCAAGAGAAGAAATAGTTACATAATTAATTATAAAAGACATGTGATGCACAAAGGATAACTTATCTCTTAAAAGAGACCTCTACGAGAAACCCTTTTCATAAAGGAAACTACATAAAGAAGCGTGGTGTACATAGGTACAATAAAAAGAGTGAAGGGAAAAAAATATAGAGATTTATATATAGATAAGCAAACAAAAAAACATATAATTATAGAAAATTTTGATATTATACATACATAGATATATACATAAATATACACATAAATATATACAAATAGTATGAATAAATAAACATTACATATCAGAAGGTAAAAGTGACAGAAGATGTCACTTAAGTTAATGTTTAAATGCAGGTGCACTTGGTCTCTCTTTTTAAACAGAAGGTGGGAATGAGTTCCAAAGCTTTGCACCTTGGACAGAGAACGATTTACTGAAAAATTTTGTATTAAAGGAGGGCATATCGAGAGGCTCCACTATGCTGTATTTTGCATATCATGTTATATATCCCTGAATATAATAGAGAGTTTTAAGTAACAATAAAACTTACCTTTTATTTTTCCTTAAGACATCCGGAATCCATCTTGAGTCAAGCACCTGTCTTTTTAGCCTTTTAGTCCAGTTTTCACTCCCTTCCGGTGCAAGTGCTGCTCTCTAATGTGAATTTGGCGGGAGGAAACTTGCACATTTTAACAAATTGATAATTCTTAATTCATTATACATACTCGAGATGAACCAGGTAGAAATTACCTGGATTCCGGATGTCTTAAGGAAAAATAATAGGTAAGTTTTAGTGTTAGTTAAAACTCTCAATTATTGTTACATGTTGACATCCGGAATCCATCTTGAGTGACGTGTTTGTTATCACCTGGTCATAAATATTATGACGTTGCTATAATGTGTCCAATAAAAATTAAATTATTGGAATACAATAATTTATTTTAATAACAAATTGATTTATGGAATACAATCAAAATAGCTTGACAACTAAGCTTTTGTATTTTACTGTGACTGATTTAAAACAACTCTTTTGAAGTATCTTCTAAAGGATCTTGCCTCCATTTTCCAGTTTTTAAATTGTATCTTTTGAAAAGCATTCCATTCAGTTAAGGGAAGCTACTGAAGATCTTACAGATCTGCTAGAAGCTTCAATACCAGCTTCTTTGAGTAGAGACTTAATCCAAACTCGTAACTATTTTCGATGTCGCTCTAGGTCCGCTCTAGGTCCCTGTTGATGTCAAAGATAATTAATTCATTTAAATTAATTGACCCACTGTCGCGGCTTTTGGATAGTTCAACCAATCGACAAAACCAGTAGATATAATCGAGGGCTTGAAATGGGTTTGTGAAATTTTCCACCTAGACTACCTGTAATTGATTCTATCAGTCTTGGATTCGGATCGTGGCCAAAATATAATGGCGTTACCCTGGTCAATAAATTTTTATTCTTCAATTGTCAATAAAGTGAGATCGTGGACTCTACGTGCTGACGATAATAAAGCAGGATTGCTACAACAACGAGGCCATATCGGGCCCCCGCAGGAGGGGTCGAGGTTAACTCTTCGGGGCGTAGGACCCATGAGCTGGCTGCGATTCCACTTGTGAATGTAAGCGGGTTGTTGGGGCGGGCGTTTGCAGCCCTGCCGTCATGGCAGCATGGCAGAGTCGCCGCCGGCGAGGCGGTGCCCAGAGTCAGCAGGGGTCTCAGATGGGCGGCCTCCAACCAGCGGCACAGGATTGCTGTTAGCCTTAGTACCCACTATAAATTGTTTACATTTAACAGATGTGTACTGAAATAGTTTGATGCAAGAACTATATTCCAAGGAACTTGAGTGAAAGTTGGAATAAAAGATTTATGTACGATCCTCGGTTCTGGACCAAACCCTCTTCATAATGCAATCCTCGATGTTTCTAGTCAATTAGTGCTTTCAACGTCCATGTTTTTATTTTCCTCAAGTCTTTAAAGTCGGTAAAAATATTTGTCAGATGAATGGCCCATCTCGTTACATACAGAACAAGCAACTCGATACAAGCACTTTACAAAAAATGTGACCCTCCTTTTTACAGAAGGTGCAATTTACTCTAATTGATTATGAATTTTTTTATTCAATTCTTTGATACTAGACTGAAAAGTATTTTTAGGGCACTGTAACATAAGGTGTCCCGTTTTACCACAAGTGTAATACCTTTTTTCTGCCTTGAACCCCACTTCATTACTCGACTTAAATCATTTTGTACTATTTAAATCGTTTTGTACTATTAGCAATAGATTGTTCGGGTTTTATAACTTCCAGGAATTACTTTTTTATTTTTTTAGAAGCCTTTTCATACGTAGAAAGTAAAACTATCAGATCAGGCACAGTACGAACTGTGTTATTTAAATTTGTCTAAATTAGTCATTTTAACGTCGACTTCTACTATTTCACCGGAAATAAGTTCAATTAATTGAGTTTCTGAAAAAGGTACCTTGGTGTAACGAAGCAATCTGACCTTCTCCCTTGCATACTCACAGTAGGTTTCGGCGGAATCGTGAGTGTACAGTACAGCTTTAGATAGACATTCCGATAATTAGTGATAAACTAGGGATTCGAAAGTCTCTAGTTCATCTTAGGGATACGCATCCAGTTGTGTGAAAATTATTGACGGACCTTTACATGCAACAAACTCATAAGCTCCATGTCCATATCAATAATATACATTTTTTATCGTCAATGGATTGTTTTTTTTTTTAAATAGAAGTTTTTCAAAAGCATACGATAATAATATGATATAATATGTGAAGTAGATTAACAACATTATTATACCTTTTCGTAACACAAACAACAATTTACTAGTTTCATTTTATTTAAACATTAAATTTCCATATTTAAATTTAGAAAATTTTTCAAATGTCTCTCTACATGATATAAATTAAAACAAAATTAAACCAAAGATATGTTAAATAAAATGCTCTTCAATGGAGTATATAATACACTAGGTAAAACACAATGTTATTTCCATCAAGATTCATTTAATATAGGAAGTTTTCGACGTAGCGAAAATGTTTTTGTAATTAATTATAAAACGATAACTAATACACAATTTGATATTTTTTTTAGAATACTTTCTAAAAAAATTATCAAATTATGTAGAAAATATTCTAAATATCGAAAAAATCCACAGACTTAAAAAACATTAATAGGCAATAAATATATTGTAACTTAACATTCAGGGATATGTTACATAGGCATTTTTAATTTGTAAATTCTAAGATATGAGGGCACATTCTTAAAAATTATCGTTATGTTTAGGGATATGGTATTCGTTAAGGTATTCGTCAAACAACAAAAGTATATAATGAAACGTTTGTCTGGTAAAATTACATACTATTATTATCCAATAGCCAGTTATAATTAATTATTAGATGTCTATATGGCAAGGAGTATTCTTAAATTTCATCATTATATTCAGGCATATTTAACATGATATGCAAAATATAGCATAGTGGAGCCTCTCGATATCCCCTCCTTTAATACAAAATTTTTCCGTAAATCGTTCTCTGTCCAAGGTGCACAGCTTTGGAACTCACTCCCACCTTCTGTTTACAAAGAGAGACCAAGTGCACCTGCATTTAAACATTAACTTAAGTGACATCTTCTGTCACTTTTACCTTCTGATATGTAATGTTTATTTTTTCATACTATTTGTATATATTTATGTGTATATTTATGTATATATCTATGTATGTATAATATCAAAATTTTCTATTATTATATTTTTTTTGTTTGCTTATCTATATATAAATCTCTATATTTTTTTCCCTTCACTCTTTTTATTGTACCTATGTACACCACGCTTCTTTATGTAGTTTCCTTTATGAAAAGAGTTTCTCGTAGAGGTCTCTTTTAAGAGATAAGTTATCCTTTGTGCATCACATGTCTTTTATAATTAATTATGTAACTATTTCTTCTCTTGTTATATAAATATATAAATAAATAAATATTAAATGATGTGAGTATAATAAATGGGGACACATGAGTGCATCATGCAGTAATAAACGGCCTAAACCTGACATAAATAAAACTAAGCCACGAAACTTGCCTCTGCCTCAATCCTCAAGGACTAATTCGTTTCAATTTAAATCCGTAGCTTGTAACTTCTGTAAGAAAGTCGGTCATAGTGAACCGAACTGTTTTGCTTAAGGACGATCGAACTCGGGTAACGTAAATTTTTGTCGAGAAGTCGTAACTGACATTAATAATCGTGACGTAATTACGGCGGTACTAGGTGGCATCCTGACAGATGTATTAATGGATACCGGTTCACACATCTCGTTAATTAGCTCTGATTTAGCTAAGCATTTTTCATGCAAACTACATGCGTGCATTCCACTGTTGCGTGGTTTTGGTGGCGCGGAAATACCAAATAATATAAGTACCGAGTACGTTTTTGAATACTCCGGTAGTTATATGTGCGATATGATTTGTGCGAAGGTTTCAGAACCCCGTAGTGTACATAGGGATCGTCGTAGGATAGACTTGAGGTATTTATTAACTATTAATACCAAAAAGACATCATATATGATCTTCGCGCCTAAAAATAAAAATATACCAAATCATGACCAACTAACAATTTTTAACGAGCCAATAAATAAAACTGATCATGAAAAATATTTAGGTCTTATAATGGATAGCAAGTTAACCTGGCAATATCATATTGATCATCTTAAAAATAAAATATCCCCTTTGATAGGAGCACTACGTAGAATTTCGTTATGTATACCTAATACAATTCGTCCTATTATTTATAATTCTTTAGTAAAACCTCATATCGAATATCTTATTGAAATATGGGGAACTGCTGCGAAGTCTAACATAAAGTCATTACAAACTTTACAAAATAAAATTATTAAAGTTCTTTATAAATATGATTATATGACGCCATCCGTTGAATTATATAAAAAAAAAAAAACAAAATTTCTTAATATAAATCAATTATACACTTTAAAAACCTGCATGTTGATTAGAAAAATAATAACAAATAAAACACATTTACAATTACACTTTCATAAAAAAACACATACATACCACACTAGAAAACGTAATAAACTAGAACTTCCAAAAACCAAAACCAACTATGGAAAGAAAAACATTTTATTTGAAGGAGTTCAAATTTATAATAAATTATCAGACTTAATCATTAATAGCAAGAGTTTTCCTATATTCAAAAAACGTGTAATGGAATATGTGCAAAATAATTTATAATTTAATGTAACCCCTACCTAAACATGTTTGTCTAATATAACTACCCGCAACATTTCATTTTACTGTATATAATTCATAAGGCAGACTTTTAAATGTACCCTCAAGCAAAATTATTGTGATTTCTTATTATAAGTGAACTTTTTGTTCATTATGAGAAATAAATGTCTTTAAACCGAAACCGATATGATACAATATGAACACGCATACCTAACCGACATTAATTAATTAGAAATTTTGTACATATATATTTGCTTATTGAAGTGGTAATTGGATTTAAAACTATTTTGTTACTATAGATAAAAGTCGATATTGTCTGAAAAATGAAATGTAAAATTAACCTGTTGGTACGATAGTGAACCGCCAAGTGAAGCAAAAATAAAAAAGCGGCATGGCCGTATTACATTTTTCTCAAATTATTTCGGGCCATTTTCGACCTATAAGTACATTTCGCATTAAACTTGACGCCTATATTTCTGGTAAGCAAGAAAAAACTAGCTCAAGCATTACAACTAGACAAAGTTCATAGTTTTGTTAAATTTTTTCATTCACTGACCGTTGTCAGTATAACATAAGGTCATTATCCAATGTTCTCTTTGTTTCCGTAGCATTCTTGTAGCAGATCGTCGCATATTGCTTGAATTCATACTACTTCATATTATACAATACACGAGATCTCTACAGTTTCGCAGTATTTTTTAAATATTTATTCTGCCTGGAGACTCGGAATTCGCTTTAAATTTATTATCGGAACATAAAACAACAAAAGAATATTACTTTTTATTTTATTTTTTTATAAGGGGTCTGACAATGTCTTGTTAATGATACATATTTATTGCAACTTATTATATATTTCTGTTCATGCCTATGTCTATGTGTGGGTATATATCAAATGAAATAAATCAAATTATAATGGTAAGACCAATGTAAGGACTGACAGTTAAAAGTACTATATGAGAATGTATGTATGTATATATGGTTTGTAACCCAATATTTATGTAGAATGCCTATTTCAAAAATTTATTTATCTAACGAATTGATTGTTTTTTAAGATTTCATTATATTTTTATGTTACAATGAAATATATTTTTTTATCAAAAAAGGGGAAATATACTCTTCCTAGCAATTTTGTAACAATCTCTTCATGGATTGTACTTAACTCTTAAGAATTCCTGGTGTTTTTTTAAATTCTAGTGTACAAGACCTTTTAAACCTTTTATTGCATAGTTTCTATCGCGGGCCTTGAGCGCGGAGACCGAATTCAGAAATTCCGTAGCGAAAATTTCTAACTCCTAACATCGAACGTCGTTTCAGTTTGGCAATCTTCGGCACGGTGTATGTGTGCGTGCGACTACACTATGAAGGCTAACTAGCTGCTAACTGCTCACGACTGATTCTATCTCTTTCACACACAACGCTAGGTGCTGTTTGTCTTCGTCCACGAGTAAGTTCAAGCCCGCAACTAGTTAGACCTTATCGTGTATGTATATGTATATATATGGTGTTAAAATTATAAAAAATAATTACGTGACATCACGTGTTATTAGACTTGCTGACGAGAAGCTTGTGATATAAATACAGTAGTGGCATCACACTAAAGAATACACATCCGAGCAATGAGCACTCGTCACTGACACGTATCATTATATTATTTTATTACGATTTTATTGAAATAGATAGCACAAGTTACGGCATCTCCAAAGAAAAAAAGAACAAAGAAAAAAAATACTGCATATATAAAATAAAAATATAATTATAATTGCATAAGTTGATAAAATGCTATGCAATAGCTTTACCGCGGCAGTCTCCGAGTGCCACACGTCTATTTTTAGTCAGTTTACGTCGGAAGGACATTTTAAATTATTTTACATTATCAATTTTTCATAAATGTATATGTGAGAGCGAGGGGATCCTCGTGGAACCTTGGCCAAGACCCTAGTCCTTTAAAAGGCTTTCGAGTCTGGGCGTTAAGTACCGATGACGATGGACAGGCTTCCATTTCGAAGCATAGATAGTCTTTACTCAAAATGATACTTGTTTATTGCTAACAAATTGTTACAATGAATGTCAAGAATTGTATAACAGAGATTCTACCACTGTGGCTCCTAAGAGCGACCAACGTAGAATGAATTCAGTACGATTATGCTTGGACTTTTATATGGTAAATTCTGTATTACAATTGTGGGTACTTGGAAAAAACTAATCACCTGATGTATTAATAAAATTATTAACATCGGTGAAGTGGGTAATTTGAAAACAATTATAATGAACGAATACACGAAAAGGAATATTTTCGATTCGAGAAGGCTGTCGGCGCGACATATATTGTTTATTTGTTTGCTACGAAAGTGTGAGAAACAATACTTGATTTTTATAAATACCTGTTTTTCTATACAGTCAAATATTCTTAACTGAGAATTTGTTAGTTGTGACTGGACTGTTAGAGTGGACTTGTTGAGATGAGTATTTTGAAATCATGGCCATAAGCCAGGTTTCTGTAGGAAACTTTACATGGAATTATTTATATATATTTTTTTTATATATTATATGTATATATTACTCCTTCCTTACTTACTTCCATTGTATTTAACTTTTATTTACTTGTTTGTTTCCTCTTGTTCATTAGGATTTCTCAGCACTTTCAAATGCTAATGTCATTAAATTATAGTTTGTTTCTTTAAAACTATTTGTACGCTATTAAAATTCCTAAAACCTTAAATTAAAAGAAGAAAAATGTTTAACTTTAAACACATCATTTTCTTTTATGAAGATTTTCAATATCTTACAATTATAATTCCGTGTAGAAGACTATAAGTTAAATCATTTTTCTTGTTCCGATTATTGAAAGAAAATGTAAAAAAAAAAGTTTTTTAATCTTCTTAGGAATACATTTTATAACTACATATTATGTATACCTTAAAAGCCTCCTTTATTTATATTGAACATTAGCCACAGTGGGCCGTCCTAATAATTAAACCAGAATACTTAAATTTGATCTTCTAGTATGCAACGCTATCAAGAACGTGACTCCCATACTATGATACATTAATCTGTAGTGAGATCAATATACTTTTTTTTTATTTTACATAAAAATCTCGTATCAAATCGTAGCACAGTACTCTGGAGCTTTATGAATACCTGGTACATTATATTATGAAATAAACCTGACTTGAGCTATGTTTTGTTTTGTTTTAAAAAGAACGAGAAAATTAATCCAAAACAATAATGATTAATTAAATGTATAAGAGGCAGAAAAACAGAATTAAAAAAATGTATTTTATTGTTATTCTAAATAAATAAATCAGAAAATAATAATAATTTATTTATTAATTAATGTTCAACAAATCGATAGATTTTTTCGGTTAGTTTCAGGCGAATCAGCAAAAAGGAGTTATTCCCAAATCTAGTAGTTAAGAAAGTGGAGACTCGAAATAGACTTCACAAACTAAAGGCATTTGTCTAAAAATAATATCGTTATTTCCCAGCTTTGCAAGTTAAAAAGATTTTTTTTATTTCTCGTAGCTCCAACGCTACTCATATCACCTTACCAGGAGAACATAGATCTTTGCGGGTGATTTTACACTATAGATTGAAAAAAAACCGATATGGGACAGATGAGTTTTATTAAATTTATATCTTTTTTTTTTTTGGGGTCGGGTTGGAAAATATTAAGTGATGAAATACATGTGTATTTCATCACTTTATTACATGATTGTAGATTAGGGTAGGTTAATTCGACGATCCCCCGGGGGCTGTCAACTTGTCGTGGTGGGGGCTTGAGTGCTCCAGTGATCCCCAGGGCTTTACCGGCAGGTACTACCATACCGGACGGGTCTGGGGTGAGGGGATAGACTAAGAGCGACAAAAGCGGTGTCTAAATACATAGTTTCACTGTTATATTTCTAAAAATGACAATTTTCCATACGAACATTCATCACCTGTTTTTACCCCAATTTTCGCTATAAAAAGTAGCCTATGTTCTTTCATTCCTAATAAAGTGTCTAAATACAAAGTTTCACTGTTATATCTTCAAAAATGACGATTTTCCATACGAACAGTCATCCCCTCTTTTTACCCATTCCCCCATTTTTTGCGATAAATACCAAATTTCATCAAAATCGGTTCACTGGTTTAGGCGTGAAAGCGTAACAGACAGACAGACAGAGTTACTATCGCATTTATAATATAAAAATAATAATAATAATAATAATAACAGCAATAATAATAATGATAAAATATTAGTATATAGTAAAATAGTATATAGTATAATAGTATATAGTATATAGTATGGATTTAATTTTTTATTTTTTACTTTTTAATCATACATGAAGTATGAAATATTTAATGAGTAAATAAGAGATGGTTTTTTATCTCTGCCTTTACTTTATAAAACTACCTGTCTATCTTTACTTTTATTTACTTTTTACTGGATAATGCACGTTCCTTTAAAAAATAAGTTTAAATTTAATAACAAATTGTGAACCGTAGTTTCAAGTCACGTTTATTGCGTATTATGAAGTACCAGGTGTTCATAAAGCTACAGAATACTATTACACAATTTGCTACGGGGATGCTACGAAAACCCAGAGAATTGGTTCTACGATAAACATACAAATATGCATTTCAAAGGGTTAATAGTGCAGACGTTGTGACAAACATGCATGCACGAACTAAGGCGAAACTATATTTTAGTGTCGGCTATCATGAAGAAAGGAATTCCCGTTTTCAAAATTAAATCAAACTAAGATATCTAAAATCAGAGAGCATAAAGGGCAATTGTATCAGGCTTACTGAAAACTAATGTAAAAAACAGTTTTTTTTCTTCTGAGATTTTCTTAGACATACATTTTGTAACAATGTATTTTGTCAATCTTAAAAGTCTGCCTTACATACATATCTTGAAATTTAAGAGCAGTGGGTAGTCGTATCAGTATTGTATACAAATCAGAATACTTAAGTCTGTTCTCCTAGTATGCAACGCTATCAAAAACGTGAGCCCCTACTATGTATTTATACGTAACTGTAGTAAGGTCAATAAAGTTTTACTTTTCACAGCAATCTTGAAAAATATTGTACTACTCCTTCAGACTTATGAAGTCATGGTTCCCGTACTATGAAACAAACGAGACCAATCTTCGAAGTTCTGGTTGGTTCCTTTGCAACCATGATCAATTGATAGACGAGATGAAAATGAAATCATTCATATACATGTTTTCTAATCAGAAAATACATACGAGTATATGTCGAAGTACGGTCCAGGCCGTGGTTTTTAAAAAGAGTGACGCCAGCATAACTGACGTCATCAATGACTTTATTCTTAATTGTAGACCAACATTGTTGTGACTACACTTACACAGGTGGCTACGCAGGTGGTTATGCGGCTAACACCTGATTATTTCAACTACCCACAATTATTAGTTTTTTGAATAATAAGAACTACGCCGTTATATATGTTTTTTTTTCAGTAAATTTTAGTCAAAATTGATTAAGTGTATATTTCGAAGTAGAGAGACGAAAGTGGCTGTACGAACTTAGTGCCTTATCATTTATAGAAAAAGAAATGCCCGCTTCGAAAGTAATTTTTTTTTACTGGTCTCGTACCGCAACTCATAACATCGTACCAGGGAAACATAAATCTATGAAGGTGATGTTTCACTATGAATTGAGAGTGAAATTTGTGCTATATGAACATATTGGGACGGACGTGTGTTTTAAATATTTCATATATTGAATATATATTGATATTTATTGATATTTATTTGTTTGTGTGTGTTCGTGTATCATGGCCTAATTTACATTAATAAGAGCTTATTTATTTATTAATTTTTTCCCGTTATTCTTATGAATATAATTTTGTTCTTGTGATATATAAGTTTCTTTTGCGTGTTTCTGAAATCTTGCATTATGGAAGTGAATTTTGCTTTCATAAAATAATTTGCATTATTTTCAAGTTCGTAGAGCAGTGGACTATCGTCGTTCAGTATTGCATACAAAACATGATTCCTGAATTAATGTTCATCTGTAATACAAGGTTATAAGGTCAGGGTATATAAAACTATCAAGGTGATCTTTCTCCGCTTTAATCTCATGCTTATGTTTGCCCGTTGTTAATTTTTTTGGGTAATTTTAAGTGTTGCATTGCATTGCATTGCAAAGATTTCAAGTTTTGTAGAAAAAAAGGATAAGAGATCATAAATTCTTAAAATTAATTTAGAGTCATCTCAGAGTCTCAGAATTCCAAAGCACCGAGAGAATTTTTTCAGCTTTGTCTAAAAAAGCCTGATTATAAATATAAATTATAAATACGTACACATTTACATACATATATACTTATATATTAATATTATACATAATATCTCTACAAAATATTTGAAGCGTAGTAGTACTCTTTTCCTTTAGTGACTTTACTAGTGCCCTTATTACTAAAATAAACGTGAGTACCTAATAATATCTTGCATTCACATTCATAGACGATTCACGACGAGCAATTTTTTTATATTCTCAAGGTATTTTTTTTTATTTTGTAAACCTTGATCAGAAAGGAATTTTATCCAAAATTAACCAATCGGACCATACTTTCTACAAAAAGAATTAATCCAGAAAAATTTCAATGTAATTTTCAAACTGTCTGTTTAATGCAGAGATGATTCTCAATAAAAATAATTAATCAATCTAGAAAAGAAAAGTCGATGGATCTCCTTCACAAAGCTGATTTTGATTTATTGATTGATTTCATAACACCGCCGCAACTCACTAACTAACTCACTAACATCTTATCAGGAGAACATAAAACCAAGCCGATGATGTTTCACGGGAAGATAAAAGTGAAACTTTTCATTCATATGTATTTATTACACATTAAACTTATGTTTGTGGGTCGGTCATTATTATGTTTCTGTGAGCTTGTGCTGACTGGCTTTATCGATTTTTCATCCTATTGCTTTTAAAATGTAGTGATTCACAGCGATACGCTAGTCACAATCAGCTGACTCTCACTGCTATGGAATGTCTGCCTCCATCTGCCCCTAGAAGATTGAGGTCATAATTAAAAGAAAAAAAAACAAATATTTACAATTATCTCTACTTGTACTATGTATCAGTCTAACATCGTATTTGTCATAAAACTTAATAAATACTCCATTGCATAGTAATTTCATAAAAAAAATAAATTCAAACAAGAAAATTAAAATTTTCGAGAAAAAGAAACAAAAAATTCAAAGAAAGTTTTCTGAACCATTGCCTCTCTATTTATGTTCTCCTGGTTGACAGTGTTATGAACAACGTGACTGTTACGTTCTGTTACCTAACTCGAAAAATCTTACCAGGAGAACATACAACTGTGTAGTTAGTTCTATAGTGTGCTTTTGCTACGAAATACTCGTGTCTTATGATTTCCTGGTTTCCCATCCGCTGAGATAAACGTGACTGACTGTGGCTTGTTTGTTTGTTTGTTTGTTTGTTTGTTTATTTGCTTGCTTGTTTCGTTTGCACAACAAACTACGTGAAGTTTGTTACCTACGCGCTACATATTATAAAATAAATGAACATCGCCGGGGCAACATCGTTGTATGGATAAGATATCATGTAACAAGTAACGCCGCTGACTCCGCGGAACGAACACCAAGCCGTGTGAACCAGAAGATTCCTGATACCAAACAAGCTATGGAATGGGATTGCTATCCTAACATCGGGGCAATCATGTAGTCTTAGGTATAGGTTATAAGTTTTAATATGTAATTTTTATTATAATATACATATAAGTAAGTTTCGTAGTTTTCCTGGAACCTCCGGTTGCCACCTTATATAATTAGTTACTTCTTTATTTGGTGACTGGGGAGTTGGTTTAAAACGTTAAATAAACCGTTTTGAAATTTTGTGAGTAACTTTATTTTATAAATTTAAACTACTTACTTTTTTAAAAATAATACTGTGGAATATTTGATTATTTCATAATAGAAGGCAAATTTCGTCTCAACTTCCATATTAAATAAATAATAAATTAATGAGAAAATATTATCTCCTTGAAAATCATCTGCTCACAGGCATTGCATTTAAATGAGGGCTTGCGAAAAAAAAATTGTCTCAAGTATCATGAAGAAAAAAGGAATTCCCGTATAATTAACTCAAAAAAAGGGTGAATAAGACCGAATGACAAACTCCAAAATTCTGTTTACCACGAGACTTCACATTGGCTCCTTTCTATAAATAAAATGATCGTTTTAAATCTTTAAAGACTTACTAAATAATTCTTTAAAAATTTTAAGGATATTTTCACTATAATATTGTTTAACAAAGTTTTCTAAGTAGATCTTAATCCAACAAATGACAACTAAAAGGATGTGCAGTCTTGTTAATTTGCAGCTATTATAAGTTTCGAATTACTTGTGGTATAAGAAATCGGTGGCGGGAATAGGGGTTGTTTTATTTCAACAAAATTATATGTATTTATACGTTGAAGCAATCGCATGAAAAGCTTCTTAAAAGCGATATCACATGGCATAAAGGGCAATTGTACCAAGCGTGGTGGTTTCAGTGTGGTCATAATTTTATATTTCTTCACAACTGGAAAAATACATATGTGAATATACTTATATATATGTTCTCTTTGTTTTCGTAGTATTCTCGTACCACTCTCGTAGCATTGTGCCTTAAGATTATGAATACCTAGAACTTCATTTTATGAAATAAAGTTTGTTTCTTCGTAGTTTTTTTTCTTATGAAACGAATAAAACAAAGAAAAATATATATTTTTAAAATTTTAAAAACTATAAATATACTTTTATATATAACAAAACATGTATATGAATGATAAATAATAAAAATAAATCAAAAGGGTTATGCGTAGAAAAAGTGAATTGTTTGAAATATACATACACAGATTACTTTCAACTAAAGCAGAAAGAAGCTTGTTTCAATAGTTATTCTGTCTGGTGACTCTGAGTTCCCACTGAATTTACTATCGGAACATAAACAGAACAAGGATATTCTATTATTTCTTTTATTTCGGTTTAAGGAGTTTGACAATGTGTAAATTTTAATGATATGAAGTGTACATTGAAGTTGTACGAGTACATATTCTTATGAATTCTTAGATTTCGAAGCGTCCTCGTATCAATTGATACCATAGTACTTTACCTTTATAAAACTACATGGTGCTCCTTACTAAAGGTAGTCTGTTAAAGTAATCGTAAAACACGTCACGTTTCTACATCGCGGTATCAGTTAACACAGAATGTCTGGAGGTGTTTTAGTTCATATTGCACATAAATGTAATAAATAAATAATAATAAATATTATAATACTAAATATAAATATTATAATATATTGTAATACTAAATATTGTACTAAATTCCTAAATATTAAACAGTCTCAAAATACTAGCTATAGGTTGTATTCGCAAATTTTTGTAGATCTCCGAAATGGATCTGATAAACACGTCTTATTATGAACTAAACGTGAATATTGGCTTCGAGATTGCCATGACAGCGTCGTGACGCCACGAGAGCGACTTAATGCTTTTCCTAGTATAGACTCTATAGTTACTTTATTGAGTAATTGGCCCCATGTTGTAAAGAAAAAAAAATAAATTCAAATAATTTAATCTAGTAAAATTTTGATATGGTTTTGAAAGCGTTTTTGGTTTTTGGTTTCTGAAAGTCATTTCAAACAAGTTAATGATGTCAGTAGCAGAAAATTTTGTAATAAAATAATTTCAAAATAAAATCAACTATTTAATCATTTATATTTTGCATTGTATTTCGAGTCTTCAATCCAAATTCTTTCACTCAATTAATATTCACGGCTTAAAAACTACTCCTTCCAAATATAACTCATAACTTGTCCGACGTTGATAAATTTGTTAATTTGTAATTTTTTTAATCATACATAAAGTATGAAAATATTTAACACCTAAATAAGATTCGGTTTTTATCTTTATAAAACCACCTGTCTTTCTTTATCCATATTTACTTTTGCTGGATGATGCACGTTCCTTTTAAAACAAGTTAAAATTTAAAAACAAAATGTGAAACGTAGTTTCAAGTCACGTTTATTTCGTAATATGAAGTACCAGGTGTTCATAAAGCCACAGAATACTACGATACAATTTGCTACGAGGATACTACCAAAATAAGAGAAGTGGAATAAATGTACAAATATGCATTTCAAAGGGATATGTGATTAGATTTAACATTTTTCTAAACTATAATCTCTTAATTTATGTTCTTCTTTCTAGACTAGAGACTATTACGTAACTCAAAACATCTTATCAGGAGAACATAAAACTGTGTAGTTCTTATAAATGCGCTTTGCTACGAAATATGTGATGAAGACTTCTATTTCCCTGTTTCCCATCCAATGAGATAATCGCGGCTGGCGTTATTCCTTCTTGTGGCAAACATGCATGCACGAACTAACGCGAAAATATATTTTAGTGTCGGCTATCATGAAGACAGGAATTCCCGTATTCAAAATTAAATCAAACCAAGATATCTAAAATCAGATTGCATAAAGGGCAATTGTGTCAAGCTTGGTGTCAGTTTGATCATCATTTTATGATTTTTTCCACTACTAAAGCTCTAAAAATACTTATATGTATGTTATACTTATCGTGTTTTCAAAGCTCTGTTTGTTTTGGTAGCATCCTCATAGCAGATCGTAGCATATTGCTTTAGCATATGCTGCTATTCATGAGAATACCTGGAACTTCATTTTATGAAATCCGTGTGACCTCTACAAGTTCTTCGTGATGTTTTTTTATACTTTAAGTAAGAACTTGTAGAGGTCACATATATTTCATAATATGAAGTACCAGGTATTCTCATGAATAAAGAAAGAAAAGAAAAAGAAGTTTTTACTCCAAAAATAAATCAACAAAAACCACTTTTACATAAAAAAAATATGTATGATAAAAAGAAAAAGAAATAAAAAAATTAAAATTAAAAGTGAATTTATCAAAATATACACATAACTTTCAACTAAACAGAAAGAAGACTGTTAGGATTGTAATTAGGTTTAGAGCTTCTGTTCATTTTGAATTTAATATAGGAACATACAAAACAAGAGAATATTTTATTGTTTCTATTTTATTTGTTTATATGGGGTTTGAAAATGTGTAATTGTTAACGACGCGTATTTATTGCAACTTATTACGTATGCATGTGCATACCTATGTCTAATACACTGTTCTCAGTAAACTCGTCATAGAATGCACTTGACTACTATGAATTCCTGTCTCCTGTATGTGAAATACACGAGACTAATTTAGCCTAAAACATCGAGACAGACAAGTGAAGTTTCCTTACTGACTTACTGAAAGCTAATGTAAAAATATTTTTTTTTTCAATCTTAAAAGTCTGCCTTACATACATATCTTGAAAACTAAGAGCAGTGGGTGGTCGTATCAGTATTGTATACAAATCAGAATACTTAAGTTTGTTCTCCTAGTATGCAACGCTATCAAAAACGTGAACCCCTACTATGTATTTATACGTAACTGTAGTAAGGTCAATAAAGTTTTACTTTTCACAGCAATCTTGAAAATATTGTACTACTCCTTCAGACTTATGAAGTCATGGTTCCCGTACTATGAAACAAACGTGACCAATCTTCGAAGTTCTGGTTGGTTCCTTTGCAACCATGATCAATTGATAGACGAGATGAAAATGAAATCATTCATATACATGTTTTCTAATCAGAAAATAATAAAATATTTAATTAATTAATATAATATAAATTGATTTAGATTATAATTAATCAATGTTTTTCAAATACACGTATGTCGGAGTAGGGTCCAGGCCGTGGTTTTTAAAAAGTGTGACGCCAGCATAACTGACGTCATCAATGACTTTATTCTTGATTGTAGACCAACATTATTGTGACTACACTTACACAAGTGGCTACGCAGGTGGTTATGCGGCTGACACCTGATAATTTCAACTACCCTCAATTATTAGTTTTTCAAATAATAAGAATTACACCGACATATGTTTTTTTTCAGTTAATTTTAGTCAAAATTGATTCGAAGTGGAGGGACGAAACTAAGTGCCATTATCATTTATAGAAAAAGAAATGCCAGCTTCGAAAATTAAATTTTTTGTACTGGTCTCGTAGCTCCAACGGAACTCATAACATCCTACCAGGGAAACATAAATCTATGAAGGTGATGTATCACTATGAATTGAGAGTGAAATTTATGCTATATGAACATATTGGGACAGACGTGTGTTTTAAATATTTCATATATTGAATATATATTGATATTTATTGATATTTATTTGTTTGTCTGTGTTCGTGTGTCATAGCCCAATTTACATTTATTAGAACTTATTTATTTATTAATTTTTTCCTGTTATTCTTATGAAGATATTTTTGTTCCTATCATATATAAGTTTCTTTTGCGTGTTCCTGAAATCTCGTTTTATGGAAGTGAATTGAATTCATAAAATAATTTGCATTATTTTCAAGTTCGTAGAGCAGTGGACGATCATCGTTCAGTATTGCATACAAAACATGATTCCTCAATTAATGTTCATCTGTAATACAAGGTCATAAAGTCAGGGTATATAAAATTTTAATTATTATTATAAAACTATTAACTATTATTATTTATTATCACTAAGGTGATCTTTCTCCCCATTAATCTCAAGCTCTAGTTGGTTTGTATAATTTTAAGTTCCATATATTTTTTTATTAAAATTATTAATAAATGCTAGATTTATTAATAATTTTATTCAATGCTTTCAATTTGCGTGTAACTTAATTATAACTGTAATTAACTGTATGATGATAACTTTAATAAACTCAGTTTAACGTATGAGAAGAAATGTGGGAAAAATTCCTCTAGCTAAGCTGTATTGGTTGCATAACACCAACTCATAACATCCTACTAAGAGAACATACAACCGCGTAGGTGATGTTTCATAAGGGGGTGGAAGTGAAACTATCTATCTATATTTAATATAGTCTACTTGTTTGTGTGATGGTTGTCTTTTATGTATGTGTAAGTTTGGTATGTCTGGCTTGCTAGCTGGCTCTTTGATAATTACGAATATTGACATCGCACTATTATTTATTCTTACTTTAAAGTTAAATTCATAACGAGGGCAAAGTGGACAGAAAATTCAAAATAGTTTAGTTTTTCCCTGAGTTATTTACTAAACACAAATTGTATTCAAAATTTTGAAGCTTCTATATAAACTAGAAGCGCCTTACAGTTTGGATGATGGGTCAGTCAGTGAATGAAAAAATTTAACAAAACTAAGAACTTTGTCTAGTTGTAATGCTTGAGCTACTTTTTTCTTGCTTACCAGAAATATAGGCGTCAAGTTTAATGCGAAATGTACTTATAGGTCGAAAATGGCCCGAAATAATTTGAGAAAAGTGTAATACGGCCATGCCGCTTTTTTATTTTTGCTTCACTTGGCGGTTCACTATCGTACCAACAGGTTAATTTTACATTTCATTTTTCAGACAATATCGACTTTTATCTATAGTAACAAAATAGTTTTAAATCCAATTACCACTTCAATAAGCAAATATATATGTACAAAATTTCTAATTAATTAATGTCGGTTAGGTATGCGTGTTCATATTGTATCATATCGGTTTCGGTTTAAAGACATTTATTTCTCATAATGAACAAAAAAGTTCACTTATAATAAGAAATCACAATAATTTTGCTTGAGGGTACATTTAAAAGTCTGCCTTATGAATTATATACAGTAAAATGAAATGTTGCGGGTAGTTATATTAGACAAACATGTTTAGGTAGGGGTTACATTAAATTATAAATTATTTTGCACATATTCCATTACACGTTTTTTGAATATAGGAAAACTCTTGCTATTAATGATTAAGTCTGATAATTTATTATAAATTTGAACTCCTTCAAATAAAATGTTTTTCTTTCCATAGTTGGTTTTGGTTTTTGGAAGTTCTAGTTTATTACGTTTTCTAGTGTGGTATGTATGTGTTTTTTTATGAAAGTGTAATTGTAAATGTGTTTTATTTGTTATTATTTTTCTAATCAACATGCAGGTTTTTAAAGTGTATAATTGATTTATATTAAGAAATTTTTTTTTTTTTTTTTTATATAATTCAACGGATGGCGTCATATAATCATATTTATAAAGAACTTTAATAATTTTATTTGTAAAGTTTGTAATGACTTTATGTTAGACTTCGCAGCAGTTCCCCATATTTCAATAAGATATTCGATATGAGGTTTTACTAAAGAATTATAAATAATAGGACGAATTGTATTAGGTATACATAACGAAATTCTACGTAGTGCTCCTATCAAAGGGGATATTTTATTTTTAAGATGATCAATATGATATTGCCAGGTTAACTTGCTATCCATTATAAGACCTAAATATTTTTCATGATCAGTTTTATTTATTGGCTCGTTAAAAATTGTTAGTTGGTCATGATTTGGTATATTTTTATTTTTAGGCGCGAAGATCATATATGATGTCTTTTTGGTATTAATAGTTAATAAATATCTCAAGTCTATCCTACGACGATCCCTATGTACACTACGGGGTTCTGAAACCTTCGCACAAATCGGTAGATTTAAAATTCTCTCTTTATATAAAAGAAATGTATGTAATGTATGATTAATTACATACCCACATGATCACACAGTTTGTAGTCATTGATACAGCCACATAGTCGGATAGTATTATTAATGAAGCACACAGTTACATTTTCCATAACCATGACATTAGAAAATCATAAAGTCTTGGTCGTTGACAGACTCTTACGCATCGGTGATATCTGTCGGTATTTTAATAAAACATAAGTGGATTTAATATGGTTACTATGACAACCGACATAAAACCTAATTTTATGACGGTGACGTGTTAATAGAATGAAGATCCAAATCTACCGTACAATCGGATATGATATTAATCGGTAATTTAATGGACCGAATGATTCGTTGTGAATTCGCAATGCGAATGTAAGACACTCCGTCTCTGCTTAATACATCGGTGCCTATAACTACCGGAGTATTCAAAAACGTACTCGGTACTTATATTATTTGGTATTCCCGCCCCACCAAAACCACGCAACAGTGGAATGCACGCATGTAGTAGATTTTTATGTAAAATAAAAAAAAAAGTATATTGATCTCACTACAGATTAATGTATCATAGTATGGGAGTCACGTTCTTGATAGCGTTGCATACTAGAAGATCAAATTTAAGTATTCTGGTTTAATTATTAGGACGGCCCACTGTGGCTAATGTTCAATATAAATAAAGGAGGCTTTTAAGGTATACATAATATGTAGTTACAAAATGTATTCCTAAGAAGTTTAAAAAACTTTTTTTTTTACATTTTCTTTCAATAATCGGAACAAGAAAAATGATTTAACTTATAGTCTTCTACACGGAATTATAATTGTAAGATATTGAAAATCTTCATAAAAGAAAATGATGTGTTTAAAGTTAAACATTTTTCTTCTTTAATTTAAGGTTTTAGGAATTTTAATAGCGTACAAATAGTTTTAAAGAAACAAACTATAATTTAATGACATTAGCATTTGAAAGTGCTGAGAAATCCTAATGAACAAGAGGAAACAAACAAGTAAATAAAAGTTAAATACAATGGAAGTAAGTAAGGAAGGAGTAATATATACATATAATATATAAAAAAATATATATAAATAATTCCATGTAAAGTTTCCTACAGAAACCTGGCTTATGGCCATGATTTCAAAATACTCATCTCAACAAGTCATCTCTAACAGTCCAGTCACAACTAACTAATTCTCAGTTAAGAATATTTGACTGTATAGAAAAACTGGTATTTATAAAAATCAAGTATTGTTTCTCACACTTTCGTTGCAAACAAATAAATAATATACATTTATAAAAAATTTGATAATGTAAAATAATTTAAAATGTCCTTCCGACGTAAACTGACTAAAAATAGACGTGTGGCACTCGGAGACTGCCGCGGTGAAGCTATTGCATAGCATTTTATCAACTTATGCAATTATAATTATATTTTTATTTATATATGCAGTATTTTTTTTTCTTTGTTCTTTTTTTCTTTGGAGATGCCGTAACTTGTGCTATCTATTTCAATAAAATCGTAATAAAATAATATAATGATACGTGTCAGTGACGAGTGCTCATTGCTCGGATGTGTATTCTTTAGTGTGATGCCACTACTGTATTTATATCACAAGCTTCTCGTCAGCAAGTCTAATAACACGTGATGTCACGTAATTATTTTTTTATAATTTTAACACCATATATATATGTACATATACATACACGATAAGGTCTAACTAGTTGCGGGCTTGAACTTACTCGTGGACGAAGACAAAAAGCACCTAGCGTTGTGTGTGAAAGAGATAGAATCAGTCGTGAGCAGTTAGCAGCTAGTTAGCCCTCATAGTGTAGTCGCACGCACACATACACCGTGCCGAAGATTGCCAAACTGAAACGACGTTCGATGTTAGGAGTTAGAAATTTTCGCTACGGAATTTCTGAATTCGGTCTCCGCGCTCAAGGCCCGCGATAGAAGCTATGCAATAAAAGGTTTAAAAGGTCTTGTACACTAGAATTTAAAAAAAAGACCAGGAATTCTTAAGAGTTAAGTACAATCCATGAAGAGATTGTTACAAAATTGCTAGGAAGAGTATATTTCCCCTTTTTTGATAAAAAAATATATTTCAGTGTAACATAAAAATATAATGAAATCTTAAAAAACAATCAATTCGTTAGATAAATAATTTTTGAAATAGGCATTCTACATAAATATTGGGTTACAAACCATATATACATACATACATTCTCATATAGTACTTTTAACTGTCAGTCCTTACATTGGTCTTACCATTATAATTTGATTTATTTCATTTGATATATACCCACACATAGACATAGGCATGAACAGAAATATATAATAAGTTGCAATAAATATGTATCATTAACAAGACATTGTCAGACCCCTTATAAAAAATTAAATTAAAAAAATAAAATGTAATATTCTTTTGTTTTTTTATGTTCCGATAATAAATTTAAAGCGAATTCCGAGTCTCCAGGCAGAATAAATATTTAAAAAATACTGCGAAACTGTAGAGATCTCGTGTATTGTATAATATGAAGTAGTATGAATTCAAGCAATATGCAACGATCTGCTACAAGAATGCTACGGAAACAAAGAGAACATTGGATAATGACCTTATGTTATACTGACAACGGTCAGTGAATGAAAAAAATTAACAAAACTAAGAACTTTGTCTAGTTGTAATGCTTGAGCTACTTTTTTCTTGCTTACCAGAAATATAGGCGTCAAGTTTAATGCGAAATGTACTTATAGGTCGAAAATGGCCCGAAATAATTTGAGAAAAGTGTAATACGGCCATGCCGCTTTTTTATTTTTGCTTCACTTGGCGGTTCATTATCGTACCAACAGATTAATTTTACATTTCATTTTTCAGACAATATCGACTTTTATCTATAGTAACAAAATAGTTTTAAATCCAATTACCACTTCAATAAGTAAATATATATGTACAAAATTTCTAATTAATTAATGTCGTTTAGGTATGCGTGTTCATATTGTATCATATCTCAAGTCTATCCTACGACGATCCCTATGTACACTACGGGGTTCTGAAACCTTCGCACAAATCGGTAGATTTAAAATTCTCTCTTTATATAAAAGAAATGTATGTAATGTATGATTAATTACATACCCACATACATACCCACATGATCACACAGTTTTTAGTCATTGACACAGCCACATAGTCGGATAGTATTATTAATGAAGCACACAGTTACATTTTCCATAACCATGACATTAGAAAATCATAAAGTCTTGGTCGTTGACACACTCTTACGCATCGGTGATATCTGTGTTATTTAATAAAACATAAGTGGATTTAATATGGTTACTATGACAACCGACATAAAACCTAATTTTATGACGGTGACGTGTTAATAGAATGAAGATCCAAATCTACCGTACAATCGGATATGATATTAATCGGTAATTTAATGGACCGAATGATTCGTTGTGAATTCGCAATGCGAATGTAAGACACTCCGTCTCTGCTTAATACGAGTACATCGGTGCCTATAACTACCGGAGTATTCAAAACGTACTCGGTACTTATATTATTTGGTATTTCCGCGCCACCAAAACCACGCAACAGTGGAATGCACGCATGTAGTAGATTTTTATGTAAAATAAAAAAAAAAAGTATATTGATCTCACTACAGATTAATGTATCATAGTATGGAGTCACGTTCTTGATAGCGTTGCATACTAGAAGATCAAATTTAAGTATTCTGGTTTAATTATTAGGACGGCCCACTGTGGCTAATGTTCAATATAAATAAAGGAGGCTTTTAAGGTATACATAATATGTAGTTACAAAATGTATCCTAAGAAGTTTAAAAAACTTTTTTTTTTACATTTTCTTTCAATAATCGGAACAAGAAAAATGATTTAACTTATAGTCTTCTACACGGAATTATAATTGTTAAAAATATTGAAACTCTTCATAAAAGAAAATGATGTGTTTAAAGTTAAACATTTTTCTTCTTTTAATTTAAGGTTTTAGGAATTTTAATAGCGTACAAATAGTTTTAAAGAAACAAACTATAATTTAATGACATTAGCATTTGAAAGTGCTGAGAAATCCTAATGAACAAGAGGAAAAAACAAGTAAATAAAAGTTAAATACAATGGAAGTAAGTAAGGAAGGAGTAATATATACATATAATATATAAAAAAAATATATATAAATAATTCCATGTAAAGTTTCCTACAGAACCTGGTTATGGCCATGATTTCAAAATACTCATCTCAACAAGTCATCTCTAACAGTCCAGTCACAACTAACTAATTCTCAGTTAAGAATATTTGACTGTATAGAAAAACAGGTATTTATAAAATCAAGTATTGTTTCTCACACTTTCGTAGCAAACAAATAAACAATATATGTCGCGCCGACAGCCTTCTCGAATCGAAAATATTCCTTTTCGTGTATTCGTTCATTATAATTGTTTTCAAATTACCCACTTCACCGATGTTAATAATTTTATTAATACATCAGGTGATTAGTTTTTTCCAAGTACCCACAATTGTAATACAGAATTTACCATATAAAAGTCCAAGCATAATCGTACTGAATTCATTCTACGTTGGTCGCTCTTAGGAGCCACAGTGGTAGAATCTCTGTTATACAATTCTTGACATTCATTGTAACAATTTGTTAGCAATAAACAAGTATCATTTTGAGTAAAGACTATCTATGCTTCGAAATGGAAGCCTGTCCATCGTCATCGGTACTTAACGCCCAGACTCGAAAGCCTTTTAAAGGACTAGGGTCTTGGCCAAGGTTCCACGAGGATCCCCTCGCTCTCACATATACATTTATGAAAAATTGATAATGTAAAATAATTTAAAATGTCCTTCCGACGTAAACTGACTAAAAATAGACGTGTGGCACTCGGAGACTGCCGCGGTAAAGCTATTGCATAGCATTTTATCAACTTATGCAATTATAATTATATATTTTATTTTATATATGCAGTATTTTTTTTCTTTGTTCTTTTTTTCTTTGGAGATGCCGTAACTTGTGCTATCTATTTCAATAAAATCGTAATAAAATAATATAATGATACGTGTCAGTGACGAGTGCTCATTGCTCGGATGTGTATTCTTTAGTGTGATGCCACTACTGTATTTATATCACAAGCTTCTCGTCAGCAAGTCTAATAACACGTGATGTCACGTAATTATTTTTTATAATTTTAACACCATATATATACATATACATACACGATAAGGTCTAACTAGTTGCGGGCTTGAACTTACTCGTGGACGAAGACAAACAGCACCTAGCGTTGTGTGTGAAAGAGATAGAATCAGTCGTGAGCAGTTAGCAGCTAGTTAGCCTCATAGTGTAGTCGCACGCACACATACACCGTGCCGAAGATTGCCAAACTGAAACGACGTTCGATGTTAGGAGTTAGAAATTTTCGCTACGGAATTTCTGAATTCGGTCTCCGCGCTCAAGGCCCGCGATAGAAACTATGCAATAAAAGGTTTAAAAGGTCTTGTACACTAGAATTTAAAAAAACACCAGGAATTCTTAAGAGTTAAGTACAATCCATGAAGAGATTGTTACAAATTGCTAGGAAGAGTATATTTCCCCTTTTTTGATAAAAAAATATATTTCATTGTAACATAAAAATATAATGAAATCTTAAAAAACAATCAATTCGTTAGATAAATAAATTTTTGAAATAGGCATTCTACATAAATATTGGGTTACAAACCATATATACATACATACATTCTCATATAGTACTTTTAACTGTCAGTCCTTACATTGGTCTTACCATTATAATTTGATTTATTTCATTTGATATATACCCACACATAGACATAGGCATGAACAGAAATATATAATAAGTTGCAATAAATATGTATCATTAACAAGACATTGTCAGACCCCTTATAAAAAAATAAAATAAAAAAAATAAAATGTAATATTCTTTTGTTGTTTTATGTTCCGATAATAAATTTAAAGCGAATTCCGAGTCTCCAGGCAGAATAAATATTTAAAAAATACTGCGAAACTGTAGAGATCTCGTGTATTGTATAATATGAAGTAGTATGAATTCAAGCAATATGCGACGATCTGCTACAAGAATGCTACGGAAACAAAGAGAACATTGGATAATGACCTTATGTTATACTGACAACGGTCAGTGAATGAAAAAATTTAACAAAACTATGAACTTTGTCTAGTTGTAATGCTTGAGCTACTTTTTTCTTGCTTACCAGAAATATAGGCGTCAAGTTTAATGCGAATGTACTTATAGGTCGAAAATGGCCCGAAATAATTTGAGAAAAGTGTAATACGGCCATGCCGCTTTTTTATTTTTGCTTCACTTGGCGGTTCACTATCGTACCAACAGGTTAATTTTACATTTCATTTTTCAGACAATATCGACTTTTATCTATAGTAACAAAATAGTTTTAAATCCAATTACCACTTCAATAAGCAAATATATATGTACAAAATTTCTAATTAATTAATGTCGGTTAGGTATGCGTGTTCATATTGTATCATATCGGTTTCGGTTTAAAGACATTATTTCTCATAATGAACAAAAAAGTTCACTTATAATAAGAAATCACAATAATTTTGCTTGAGGGTACATTTAAAAGTCTGCCTTATGAATTATATACAGTAAAATGAAATGTTGCGGGTAGTTATATTAGACAAACATGTTTAGGTAGGGTTACATTAAATTATAAATTATTTTGCACATATTCCATTACACGTTTTTTGAATATAGGAAAACTCTTGCTATTAATGATTAAGTCTGATAATTTATTATAAATTTGAACTCCTTCAAATAAAATGTTTTTCTTTCCATAGTTGGTTTTGGTTTTTGGAAGTTCTAGTTTATTACGTTTTCTAGTGTGGTATGTATGTGTTTTTTTATGAAAGTGTAATTGTAAATGTGTTTATTTGTTATTATTTTTCTAATCAACATGCAGGTTTTTAAAGTGTATAATTGATTTATATTAAGAAATTTTGTTTTTTTTTTTTTTATATAATTCAACGGATGGCGTCATATAATCATATTTATAAAGAACTTTAATAATTTTATTTTGTAAAGTTTGTAATGACTTTATGTTAGACTTCGCAGCAGTTCCCCATATTTCAATAAGATATTCGATATGAGGTTTACTAAAGAATTATAAATAATAGGACGAATTGTATTAGGTATACATAACGAAATTCTACGTAGTGCTCCTATCAAAGGGGATATTTTATTTTTAAGATGATCAATATGATATTGCCAGGTTAACTTGCTATCCATTATAAGACCTAAATATTTTTCATGATCAGTTATTTATTGGCTCGTTAAAAATTGTTAGTTGGTCATGATTGGTATATTTTTATTTTTAGGCGCGAAGATCATATATGATGTCTTTTTGGTATTAATAGTTAATAAATATCTCAAGTCTATCCTACGACGATCCCTATGTACACTACGGGGTTCTGAAACCTTCGCACAAATCGGTAGATTTAAAATTCTCTCTTTATATAAAAGAAATGTATGTAATGTATGATTAATTACATACCCACATGATCACACAGTTTGTAGTCATTGATACAGCCACATAGTCGGATAGTATTATTAATGAAGCACACAGTTACATTTTCCATAACCATGACATTAGAAAATCATAAAGTCTTGGTCGTTGACAGACTCTTACGCATCGGTGATATCTGTCGGTATTTTAATAAAACATAAGTGGATTTAATATGGTTACTATGACAACCGACATAAAACCTAATTTTATGACGGTGACGTGTTAATAGAATGAAGATCCAAATCTACCGTACAATCGGATATGATATAATCGGTAATTTAATGGACCGAATGATTCGTTGTGAATTCGCAATGCGAATGTAAGACACTCCGTCTCTGCTTAATACATCGGTGCCTATAACTACCGGAGTATTCAAAAACGTACTCGGTACTTATATTATTTGGTATTCCCGCCCCACCAAAACCACGCAACAGTGGAATGCACGCATGTAGTAGATTTTTATGTAAAATAAAAAAAAAAGTATATTGATCTCACTACAGATTAATGTATCATAGTATGGGAGTCACGTTCTTGATAGCGTTGCATACTAGAAGATCAAATTTAAGTATTCTGGTTTAATTATTAGGACGGCCCACTGTGGCTAATGTTCAATATAAATAAGGAGGCTTTTAAGGTATACATAATATGTAGTTACAAAATGTATTCCTAAGAAGTTTAAAAAACTTTTTTTTTACATTTTCTTTCAATAATCGGAACAAGAAAAATGATTTAACTTATAGTCTTCTACACGGAATTATAATTGTAAGATATTGAAAATCTTCATAAAAGAAAATGATGTGTTTAAAGTTAAACATTTTTCTTCTTTTAATTTAAGGTTTTAGGAATTTTAATAGCGTACAAATAGTTTTAAAGAAACAAACTATAATTTAATGACATTAGCATTTGAAAGTGCTGAGAAATCCTAATGAACAAGAGGAAACAAACAAGTAAATAAAAGTTAAATACAATGGAAGTAAGTAAGGAAGGAGTAATATATACATATAATATATAAAAAAAATATATATAAATAATTCCATGTAAAGTTTCCTACAGAAACCTGGCTTATGGCCATGATTTCAAAATACTCATCTCAACAAGTCCACTCTAACAGTCCAGTCACAACTAACTAATTCTCAGTTAAGAATATTTGACTGTATAGAAAAACAGGTATTTATAAAAATCAAGTATTGTTTCTCACACTTTCGTTGCAAACAAATAAATAATATACATTTATAAAAAATTTGATAATGTAAAATAATTTAAAATGTCCTTACGACGTAAACTGACTAAAAATTGACGTGTGGCACTCGGAGACTGCCGCGGTAAAGCTATTGCATAGCATTTTATCAACTTATGCAATTATAATTATATTTTTATTTTATATATGCAGTATTTTTTTTCTTTGTTCTTTTTTTCTTTGGAGATGCCGTAACTTGTGCTATCTATTTCAATAAAATCGTAATAAAATAATATAATGATACGTGTCAGTGACGAGTGCTCATTGCTCGGATGTGTATTCTTTAGTGTGATGCCACTACTGTATTTATATCACAAGCTTCTCGTCAGCAAGTCTAATAACACGTGATGTCACGTAATTATTTTTTATAATTTTAACACCATATATATATGTACATATACATACACGATAAGGTCTAACTAGTTGCGGGCTTGAACTTACTCGTGGACGAAGACAAAAAGCACCTAGCGTTGTGTGTGAAAGAGATAGAATCAGTCGTGAGCAGTTAGCAGCTAGTTAGCCCTCATAGTGTAGTCGCACGCACACATACACCGTGCCGAAGATTGCCAAACTGAAACGACGTTCGATGTTAGGAGTTAGAAATTTTCGCTACGGAATTTCTGAATTCGGTCTCCGCGCTCAAGGCCCGCGATAGAAGCTATGCAATAAAAGGTTTAAAAGGTCTTGTACACTAGAATTTAAAAAAAGACCAGGAATTCTTAAGAGTTAAGTACAATCCATGAAGAGATTGTTACAAAATTGCTAGGAAGAGTATATTTCCCCTTTTTTGATAAAAAAATATATTTCATTGTAACATAAAAATATAATGAAATCTTAAAAAACAATCAATTCGTTAGATAAATAAATTTTTGAAATAGGCATTCTACATAAATATTGGGTTACAAACCATATATACATACATACATTCTCATATAGTACTTTTAACTGTCAGTCCTTACATTGGTCTTACCATTATAATTTGATTTATTTCATTTGATATATACCCACACATAGACATAGGCATGAACAGAAATATATAATAAGTTGCAATAAATATGTATCATTAACAAGACATTGTCAGACCCCTTATAAAAAATTAAATTAAAAAATAAAATGTAATATTCTTTTGTTTTTTTATGTTCCGATAATAAATTTAAAGCGAATTCCGAGTCTCCAGGCAGAATAAATATTTAAAAAATACTGCGAAACTGTAGAGATCTCGTGTATTGTATAATATGAAGTAGTATGAATTCAAGCAATATGCAACGATCTGCTACAAGAATGCTACGGAAACAAAGAGAACATTGGATAATGACCTTATGTTATACTGACAACGGTCAGTGAATGAAAAAAATTAACAAAACTAAGAACTTTGTCTAGTTGTAATGCTTGAGCTACTTTTTTCTTGCTTACCAGAAATATAGGCGTCAAGTTTAATGCGAAATGTACTTATAGGTCGAAAATGGCCCGAAATAATTTGAGAAAAGTGTAATACGGCCATGCCGCTTTTTTATTTTTGCTTCACTTGGCGGTTCATTATCGTACCAACAGATTAATTTTACATTTCATTTTTCAGACAATATCGACTTTTATCTATAGTAACAAAATAGTTTTAAATCCAATTACCACTTCAATAAGTAAATATATATGTACAAAATTTCTAATTAATTAATGTCGTTTAGGTATGCGTGTTCATATTGTATCATATCTCAAGTCTATCCTACGACGATCCCTATGTACACTACGGGGTTCTGAAACCTTCGCACAAATCGGTAGATTTAAAATTCTCTCTTTATATAAAAGAAATGTATGTAATGTATGATTAATTACATACCCACATACATACCCACATGATCACACAGTTTTTAGTCATTGACACAGCCACATAGTCGGATAGTATTATTAATGAAGCACACAGTTACATTTTCCATAACCATGACATTAGAAAATCATAAAGTCTTGGTCGTTGACAGACTCTTACGCATCGGTGATATCTGTCGGTATTTTAATAAAACATAAGTGGATTTAATATGGTTACTATGACAACCGACATAAAACCTAATTTTATGACGGTGACGTGTTAATAGAATGAAGATCCAAATCTACCGTACAATCGGATATGATATTAATCGGTAATTTAATGGACCGAATGATTCGTTGTGAATTCGCAATGCGAATGTAAGACACTCCGTCTCTGCTTAATACATCGGTGCCTATAACTACCGGAGTATTCAAAAACGTACTCGGTACTTATATTATTGGTATTCCCGCCCCACCAAAACACGCAACAGTGGAATGCACGCATGTAGTAGATTTTTATGTAAAATAAAAAAAAAAGTATATTGATCTCACTACAGATTAATGTATCATAGTATGGGAGTCACGTTCTTGATAGCGTTGCATACTAGAAGATCAAATTTAAGTATTCTGGTTTAATTATTAGGACGGCCCACTGTGGCTAATGTTCAATATAAATAAAGGAGGCTTTTAAGGTATACATAATATGTAGTTACAAAATGTATTCCTAAGAAGTTTAAAAAACTTTTTTTTTTACATTTTCTTTCAATAATCGGAACAAGAAAAATGATTTAACTTATAGTCTTCTACACGGAATTATAATTGTAAGATATTGAAAATCTTCATAAAAGAAAATGATGTGTTTAAAGTTAAACATTTTTCTTCTTTTAATTTAAGGTTTTAGGAATTTTAATAGCGTACAAATAGTTTTAAAGAAACAAACTATAATTTAATGACATTAGCATTTGAAAGTGCTGAGAAATCCTAATGAACAAGAGGAAACAAACAAGTAAATAAAAGTTAAATACAATGGAAGTAAGTAAGGAAGGAGTAATATATACATATAAATATAAAAAAAATATATATAAATAATTCCATGTAAAGTTTCCTACAGAAACCTGGCTTATGGCCATGATTTCAAAATACTCATCTCAACAAGTCCACTCTAACAGTCCAGTCACAACTAACTAATTCTCAGTTAAGAATATTTGACTGTATAGAAAAACAGGTATTTATAAAAATCAAGTATTGTTTCTCACACTTTCGTTGCAAACAAATAAATAATATACATTTATAAAAAATTTGATAATGTAAAATAATTTAAAATGTCCTTACGACGTAAACTGACTAAAAATTGACGTGTGGCACTCGGAGACTGCCGCGGTAAAGCTATTGCATAGCATTTTATCAACTTATGCAATTATAATTATATTTTTATTTTATATATGCAGTATTTTTTTTTCTTTGTTCTTTTTTTCTTTGGAGATGCCGTAACTTGTGCTATCTATTTCAATAAAATCGTAATAAAATAATATAATGATACGTGTCAGTGACGAGTGCTCATTGCTCGGATGTGTATTCTTTAGTGTGATGCCACTACTATATTTATATCACAAGCTTCTCGTCAGCAAGTCTAATAACACGTGATGTCACGTAATTATTTTTTTATAATTTTAACACCATATATATATGTACATATACATACACGATAAGGTCTAACTAGTTGCGGGCTTGAACTTACTCGTGGACGAAGACAAAAGCACCTAGCGTTGTGTGTGAAAGAGATAGAATCAGTCGTGAGCAGTTAGCAGCTAGTTAGCCCTCATAGTGTAGTCGCACGCACACATACACCGTGCCGAAGATTGCCAAACTGAAACGACGTTCGATGTTAGGAGTTAGAAATTTTCGCTACGGAATTTCTGAATTCGGTCTCCGCGCTCAAGGCCCGCGATAGAAGCTATGCAATAAAAGGTTTAAAAGGTCTTGTACACTAGAATTTAAAAAAAAGACCAGGAATTCTTAAGAGTTAAGTACAATCCATGAAGAGATTGTTACAAAATTGCTAGGAAGAGTATATTTCCCCTTTTTTGATAAAAAAATATATTTCAGTGTAACATAAAAATATAATGAAATCTTAAAAAACAATCAATTCGTTAGATAAATAAATTTTTGAAATAGGCATTCTACATAAATATTGGGTTACAAACCATATATACATACATACATTCTCATATAGTACTTTTAACTGTCAGTCCTTACATTGGTCTTACCATTATAATTTGATTTATTTCATTTGATATATACCCACACATAGACATAGGCATGAACAGAAATATATAATAAGTTGCAATAAATATGTATCATTAACAAGTCATTGTCAGACCCCTTATAAAAAATTAAATTAAAAAAATAAAATGTAATATTCTTTTGTTTTTTTATGTTCCGATAATAAATTTAAAGCGAATTCCGAGTCTCCAGGCAGAATAAATATTTAAAAAATACTGCGAAACTGTAGAGATCTCGTGTATTGTATAATATGAAGTAGTATGAATTCAAGCAATATGCAACAATCTGCTACAAGAATGCTACGGAAACAAAGAGAACATTGGATAATGACCTTATGTTATACTGACAACGGTCAGTGAATGAAAAAAATTAACAAAACTAAGAACTTTGTCTAGTTGTAATGCTTGAGCTACTTTTTTCTTGCTTACCAGAAATATAGGCGTCAAGTTAATGCGAAATGTACTTATAGGTCGAAAATGGCCCGAAATAATTGAGAAAAGTGTAATACGGCCATGCCGCTTTTTATTTTTGCTTCACTTGGCGGTTCATTATCGTACCAACAGATTAATTTTACATTTCATTTTTCAGACAATATCGACTTTTATCTATAGTAACAAAATAGTTTTAAATCCAATTACCACTTCAATAAGTAAATATATATGTACAAAATTTCTAATTAATTAATGTCGTTTAGGTATGCGTGTTCATATTGTATCATATCTCAAGTCTATCCTACGACGATCCCTATGTACACTACGGGTTCTGAAACCTTCGCACAAATCGGTAGATTTAAAATTCTCTCTTTATATAAAAGAAATGTATGTAATGTATGATTAATTACATACCCACATACATACCCACATGATCACACAGTTTTTAGTCATTGACACAGCCACATAGTCGGATAGTATTATTAATGAAGCACACAGTTACATTTTCCATAACCATGACATTAGAAAATCATAAAGTCTTGGTCGTTGACACACTCTTACGCATCGGTGATATCTGTTGTTATTTTAATAAAACATAAGTGGATTTAATATGGTTACTATGACAACCGACATAAAACCTAATTTTATGACGGTGACGTGTTAATAGAATGAAGATCCAAATCTACCGTACAATCGGATATGATATTAATCGGTAATTTAATGGACCGAATGATTCGTTGTGAATTCGCAATGCGAATGTAAGACACTCCGTCTCTGCTTAATACGAGTACATCGGTGCCTATAACTACCGGAGTATTCAAAAACGTACTCGGTACTTATATTATTTGGTATTTCCGCGCCACCAAAACCACGCAACAGTGGAATGCACGCATGTAGTAGATTTTTATGTAAAATAAAAAAAAAAGTATATTGATCTCACTACAGATTAATGTATCATAGTATGGGAGTCACGTTCTTGATAGCGTTGCATACTAGAAGATCAAATTTAAGTATTCTGGTTTAATTATTAGGACGGCCCACTGTGGCTAATGTTCAATATAAATAAAGGAGGCTTTTAAGGTATACATAATATGTAGTTACAAAATGTATTCCTAAGAAGTTTAAAAAACTTTTTTTTTACATTTTCTTTCAATAATCGGAACAAGAAAAATGATTTAACTTATAGTCTTCTACACGGAATTATAATTGTAAAATATTGAAAATCTTCATAAAAGAAAATGATGTGTTTAAAGTTAAACATTTTTCTTCTTTAATTTAAGGTTTTAGGAATTTTAATAGCGTACAAATAGTTTTAAAGAAACAAACTATAATTTAATGACATTAGCATTTGAAAGTGCTGAGAAATCCTAATGAACAAGAGGAAACAAACAAGTAAATAAAAGTTAAATACAATGGAAGTAAGTAAGGAAGGAGTAATATATACATATAATATATAAAAAAAATATATATAAATAATTCCATGTAAAGTTTCCTACAGAAACCTGGCTTATGGCCATGATTTCAAAATACTCATCTCAACAAGTCATCTCTAACAGTCCAGTCACAACTAACTAATTCTCAGTTAAGAATATTTGACTGTATAGAAAAACAGGTATTTATAAAAATCAAGTATTGTTTCTCACACTTTCGTAGCAAACAAATAAACAATATATGTCGCGCCGACAGCCTTCTCGAATCGAAAATATTCCTTTTCGTGTATTCGTTCATTATAATTGTTTTCAAATTACCCACTTCACCGATGTTAATAATTTTATTAATACATCAGGTGATTAGTTTTTTCCAAGTACCCACAATTGTAATACAGAATTTACCATATAAAAGTCCAAGCATAATCGTACTGAATTCATTCTACGTTGGTCGCTCTTAGGAGCCACAGTGGTAGAATCTCTGTTATACAATTCTTGACATTCATTGTAACAATTTGTTAGCAATAAACAAGTATCATTTTGAGTAAAGACTATCTATGCTTCGAAATGGAAGCCTGTCCATCGTCATCGGTACTTAACGCCCAGACTCGAAAGCCTTTTAAAGGACTAGGGTCTTGGCCAAGGTTCCACGAGGATCCCCTCGCTCTCACATATACATTTATGAAAAATTTGATAATGTAAAATAATTTAAAATGTCCTTCCGACGTAAACTGACTAAAAATAGACGTGTGGCACTCGGAGACTGCCGCGGTAAAGCTATTGCATAGCATTTTATCAACTTATGCAATTATAATTATATTTTTATTTTATATATGCAGTATTTTTTTTCTTTGTTCTTTTTTTCTTTGGAGATGCCGTAACTTGTGCTATCTATTTCAATAAAATCGTAATAAAATAATATAATGATACGTGTCAGTGACGAGTGCTCATTGCTCGGATGTGTATTCTTTAGTGTGATGCCACTACTGTATTTATATCACAAGCTTCTCGTCAGCAAGTCTAATAACACGTGATGTCACGTAATTATTTTTATAATTTTAACACCATATATATACATATACATACACGATAAGGTCTAACTAGTTGCGGGCTTGAACTTACTCGTGGACGAAGACAAACAGCACCTAGCGTTGTGTGTGAAAGAGATAGAATCAGTCGTGAGCAGTTAGCAGCTAGTTAGCCTTCATAGTGTAGTCGCACGCACACATACACCGTGCCGAAGATTGCCAAACTGAAACGACGTTCGATGTTAGGAGTTAGAAATTTTCGCTACGGAATTTCTGAATTCGGTCTCCGCGCTCAAGGCCCGCGATAGAAACTATGCAATAAAAGGTTTAAAAGGTCTTGTACACTAGAATTTAAAAAAACACCAGGAATTCTTAAGAGTTAAGTACAATCCATGAAGAGATTGTTACAAAATTGCTAGGAAGAGTATATTTCCCCTTTTTTGATAAAAAAATATATTTCATTGTAACATAAAAATATAATGAAATCTTAAAAACAATCAATTCGTTAGATAAATAAATTTTTGAAATAGGCATTCTACATAAATATTGGGTTACAAACCATATATACATACATACATTCTCATATAGTACTTTTAACTGTCAGTCCTTACATTGGTCTTACCATTATAATTTGATTTATTTCATTTGATATATACCCACACATAGACATAGGCATGAACAGAAATATATAATAAGTTGCAATAAATATGTATCATTAACAAGACATTGTCAGACCCCTTATAAAAAAATAAAATAAAAAAATAAAATGTAATATTCTTTTGTTGTTTTATGTTCCGATAATAAATTTAAAGCGAATTCCGAGTCTCCAGGCAGAATAAATATTTAAAAAATACTGCGAAACTGTAGAGATCTCGTGTATTGTATAATATGAAGTAGTATGAATTCAAGCAATATGCGACGATCTGCTACAAGAATGCTACGGAAACAAAGAGAACATTGGATAATGACCTTATGTTATACTGACAACGGTCAGTGAATGAAAAAATTTAACAAAACTATGAACTTTGTCTAGTTGTAATGCTTGAGCTACTTTTTTCTTGCTTACCAGAAATATAGGCGTCAAGTTTAATGCGAAATGTACTTATAGGTCGAAAATGGCCCGAAATAATTTGAGAAAAGTGTAATACGGCCATGCCGCTTTTTTATTTTTGCTTCACTTGGCGGTTCACTATCGTACCAACAGGTTAATTTTACATTTCATTTTTCAGACAATATCGACTTTTATCTATAGTAACAAAATAGTTTTAAATCCAATTACCACTTCAATAAGCAAATATATATGTACAAAATTTCTAATTAATTAATGTCGGTTAGGTATGCGTGTTCATATTGTATCATATCGGTTTCGGTTTAAAGACATTTATTTCTCATAATGAACAAAAAAGTTCACTTATAATAAGAAATCACAATAATTTTGCTTGAGGGTACATTTAAAAGTCTGCCTTATGAATTATATACAGTAAAATGAAATGTTGCGGGTAGTTATATTAGACAAACATGTTTAGGTAGGGGTTACATTAAATTATAATTATTTTGCACATATTCCATTACACGTTTTTTGAATATAGGAAAACTCTTGCTATTAATGATTAAGTCTGATAATTTATTATAAATTTGAACTCCTTCAAATAAAATGTTTTTCTTTCCATAGTTGGTTTTGGTTTTTGGAAGTTCTAGTTTATTACGTTTTCTAGTGTGGTATGTATGTGTTTTTTTATGAAAGTGTAATTGTAAATGTGTTTTATTTGTTATTATTTTTCTAATCAACATGCAGGTTTTTAAAGTGTATAATTGATTTATATTAAGAAATTTTGTTTTTTTTTTTTTTTATATAATTCAACGGATGGCGTCATATAATCATATTTATAAAGAACTTTAATAATTTTATTTTGTAAAGTTTGTAATGACTTTATGTTAGACTTCGCAGCAGTTCCCCATATTTCAATAAGATATTCGATATGAGGTTTTACTAAAGAATTATAAATAATAGGACGAATTGTATTAGGTATACATAACGAAATTCTACGTAGTGCTCCTATCAAAGGGGATATTTTATTTTTAAGATGATCAATATGATATTGCCAGGTTAACTTGCTATCCATTATAAGACCTAAATATTTTTCATGATCAGTTTTATTTATTGGCTCGTTAAAAATTGTTAGTTGGTCATGATTTGGTATATTTTTATTTTTAGGCGCGAAGATCATATATGATGTCTTTTTGGTATTAATAGTTAATAAATATCTCAAGTCTATCCTACGACGATCCCTATGTACACTACGGGGTTCTGAAACCTTCGCACAAATCGGTAGATTTAAAATTCTCTCTTTATATAAAAGAAATGTATGTAATGTATGATTAATTACATACCCACATGATCACACAGTTTGTAGTCATTGATACAGCCACATAGTCGGATAGTATTATTAATGAAGCACACAGTTACATTTTCCATAACCATGACATTAGAAAATCATAAAGTCTTGGTCGTTGACAGACTCTTACGCATCGGTGATATCTGTCGGTATTTTAATAAAACATAAGTGGATTTAATATGGTTACTATGACAACCGACATAAAACCTAATTTTATGACGGTGACGTGTTAATAGAATGAAGATCCAAATCTACCGTACAATCGGATATGATATTAATCGGTAATTTAATGGACCGAATGATTCGTTGTGAATTCGCAATGCGAATGTAAGACACTCCGTCTCTGCTTAATACATCGGTGCCTATAACTACCGGAGTATTCAAAACGTACTCGGTACTTATATATTTGGTATTCCCGCCCCACCAAAACCACGCAACAGTGGAATGCACGCATGTAGTAGATTTTTATGTAAAATAAAAAAAAAGTATATTGATCTCACTACAGATTAATGTATCATAGTATGGGAGTCACGTTCTTGATAGCGTTGCATACTAGAAGATCAAATTTAAGTATTCTGGTTTAATTATTAGGACGGCCCACTGTGGCTAATGTTCAATATAAATAAAGGAGGCTTTTAAGGTATACATAATATGTAGTTACAAAATGTATTCCTAAGAAGTTTAAAAAACTTTTTTTTTACATTTTCTTTCAATAATCGGAACAAGAAAAATGATTTAACTTATAGTCTTCTACACGGAATTATAATTGTAAGATATTGAAAATCTTCATAAAAGAAAATGATGTGTTTAAAGTTAAACATTTTTCTTCTTTTAATTTAAGGTTTTAGGAATTTTAATAGCGTACAAATAGTTTTAAAGAAACAAACTATAATTTAATGACATTAGCATTTGAAAGTGCTGAGAAATCCTAATGAACAAGAGGAAACAAACAAGTAAATAAAAGTTAAATACAATGGAAGTAAGTAAGGAAGGAGTAATATATACATATAATATATAAAAAAAATATATATAAATAATTCCATGTAAAGTTTCCTACAGAAACCTGGCTTATGGCCATGATTTCAAAATACTCATCTCAACAAGTCATCTCTAACAGTCCAGTCACAACTAACTAATTCTCAGTTAAGAATATTTGACTGTATAGAAAAACTGGTATTTATAAAAATCAAGTATTGTTTCTCACACTTTCGTAGCAAACAAATAAATAATATACATTTATAAAAATTTGATAATGTAAAATAATTTAAAATGTCCTTCCGACGTAAACTGACTAAAAATAGACGTGTGGCACTCGGAGACTGCCGCGGTAAAGCTATTGCATAGCATTTTATCAACTTATGCAATTATAATTATATTTTTATTTTATATATGCAGTATTTTTTTTCTTTGTTCTTTTTTTCTTTGGAGATGCCGTAACTTGTGCTATCTATTTCAATAAAATCGTAATAAAATAATATAATGATACGTGTCAGTGACGAGTGCTCATTGCTCGGATGTGTATTCTTTAGTGTGATGCCACTACTGTATTTATATCACAAGCTTCTCGTCAGCAAGTCTAATAACACGTGATGTCACGTAATTATTTTTTTATAATTTTAACACCATATATATATGTACATATACATACACGATAAGGTCTAACTAGTTGCGGGCTTGAACTTACTCGTGGACGAAGACAAAAAGCACCTAGCGTTGTGTGTGAAAGAGATAGAATCAGTCGTGAGCAGTTAGCAGTTAGTTAGCCCTCATAGTGTAGTCGCACGCACACATACACCGTGCCGAAGATTGCCAAACTGAAACGACGTTCGATGTTAGGAGTTAGAAATTTTCGCTACGGAATTTCTGAATTCGGTCTCCGCGCTCAAGGCCCGCGATAGAAGCTATGCAATAAAAGGTTTAAAAGGTCTTGTACACTAGAATTTAAAAAAAGACCAGGAATTCTTAAGAGTTAAGTACAATCCATGAAGAGATTGTTACAAAATTGCTAGGAAGAGTATATTTCCCCTTTTTTGATAAAAAAATATATTTCAGTGTAACATAAAAATATAATGAAATCTTAAAAAACAATCAATTCGTTAGATAAATAAATTTTTGAAATAGGCATTCTACATAAATATTGGGTTACAAACCATATATACATACATACATTCTCATATAGTACTTTTAACTGTCAGTCCTTACATTGGTCTTACCATTATAATTTGATTTATTTCATTTGATATATACCCACACATAGACATAGGCATGAACAGAAATATATAATAAGTTGCAATAAATATGTATCATTAACAAGTCATTGTCAGACCCCTTATAAAAATTAAATTAAAAAATAAAATGTAATATTCTTTTGTTTTTTTATGTTCCGATAATAAATTTAAAGCGAATTCCGAGTCTCCAGGCAGAATAAATATTTAAAAAATACTGCGAAACTGTAGAGATCTCGTGTATTGTATAATATGAAGTAGTATGAATTCAAGCAATATGCAACGATCTGCTACAAGAATGCTACGGAAACAAAGAGAACATTGGATAATGACCTTATGTTATACTGACAACGGTCAGTGAATGAAAAAAATTAACAAAACTAAGAACTTTGTCTAGTTGTAATGCTTGAGCTACTTTTTTCTTGCTTACCAGAAATATAGGCGTCAAGTTTAATGCGAAATGTACTTATAGGTCGAAAATGGCCCGAAATAATTTGAGAAAAGTGTAATACGGCCATGCCGCTTTTTTACTTTTGCTTCACTTGGCGGTTCATTATCGTACCAACAGATTAATTTTACATTTCATTTTTCAGACAATATCGACTTTTATCTATAGTAACAAAATAGTTTTAAATCCAATTACCACTTCAATAAGCAAATATATACATATGTACAAATTTCTAATTAATTAATGTCGGTTAGGTATGAGTGTTCATATTGTATCATATCGGTTTCGGTTTAAAGACATTTATTTCTCATAAAGAACACAAAAGTTCACTTATAATAAGAAATCACAATAATTTTGCTTGAGGGTACATTTAAAAGTCTGCCTTATGAATTATATACAGTAAAATGAAATGTTGCGGGTAGTTATATTAGACAAACATGTTTAGGTAGGGGTTACATTAACTTATAAATTATTTTGCACATATTCCATTACACGTTTTTTGAATATAGGAAAACTCTTGCTATTAATGATTAAGTCTGATAATTTATTATAAATTTGAACTCCTTCAAATAAAATGTTTTTCTTTCCATAGTTGGTTTTGGTTTTTGGAAGTTCTAGTTTATTACGTTTTCTAGTGTGGTATGTATGTGTTTTTTTATGAAAGTGTAATTGTAAATGTGTTTTATTTGTTATTATTTTTCTAATCAACATGCAGGTTTTTAAAGTGTATAATTGATTTATATTAAGAAATTTTGTTTTTTTTTTTTTTATATAATTCAACGGATGGCGTCATATAATCATATTTATAAAGAACTTTAATAATTTTATTTTGTAAAGTTTGTAATGACTTTATGTTACACTTCGCAGCAGTTCCCCATATTTCAATAAGATATTCGATATGAGGTTTTACTAAAGAATTATAAATAATAGGACGAATTGTATTAGGTATACATAACGAAATTCTACGTAGTGCTCCTATCAAAGGGGATATTTTATTTTTAAGATGATCAATATGATATTGCCAGGTTAACTTGCTATCCATTATAAGACCTAAATATTTTCATGATCAGTTTTATTTATTGGCTCGTTTAAAATTGTTAGTTGGTCATGATTTGGTATATTTTTATTTTTAGGCGCGAAGATCATATATGATGTCTTTTTGGTATTAATAGTTAATAAATATCTCAAGTCTATCCTACGACGATCCCTATGTACACTACGGGGTTCTGAAACCTTCGCACAAATCGGTAGATTTAAAATTCTCTCTTTATATAAAAGAAATGTATGTAATGTATGATTAATTACATACCCACATGATCACACAGTTTGTAGTCATTGATACAGCCACATAGTCGGATAGTATTATTAATGAAGCACACAGTTACATTTTCCATAACCATGACATTAGAAAATCATAAAGTCTTGGTCGTTGACAGACTCTTACGCATCGGTGATATCTGTCGGTATTTTAATAAAACATAAGTGGATTTAATATGGTTACTATGACAACCGACATAAAACCTAATTTTATGACGGTGACGTGTTAATAGAATGAAGATCCAAATCTACCGTACAATCGGATATGATATTAATCGGTAATTTAATGGACCGAATGATTCGTTGTGAATTCGCAATGCGAATGTAAGACACTCCGTCTCTGCTTAATACATCGGTGCCTATAACTACCGGAGTATTCAAAAACGTACTCGGTACTTATATTATTTGGTATTCCCGCCCCACCAAAACCACGCAACAGTGGAATGCACGCATGTAGTAGATTTTTATGTAAAATAAAAAAAAAAGTATATTGATCTCACTACAGATTAATGTATCATAGTATGGGAGTCACGTTCTTGATAGCGTTGCATACTAGAAGATCAAATTTAAGTATTCTGGTTTAATTATTAGGACGGCCCACTGTGGCTAATGTTCAATATAAATAAAGGAGGCTTTTAAGGTATACATAATATGTAGTTACAAAATGTATTCCTAAGAAGTTTAAAAAACTTTTTTTTTTACATTTTCTTTCAATAATCGGAACAAGAAAAATGATTTAACTTATAGTCTTCTACACGGAATTATAATTGTAAGATATTGAAAATCTTCATAAAAGAAAATGATGTGTTTAAAGTTAAACATTTTTCTTCTTTTAATTTAAGGTTTTAGGAATTTTAATAGCGTACAAATAGTTTTAAAGAAACAAACTATAATTTAATGACATTAGCATTTGAAAGTGCTGAGAAATCCTAATGAACAAGAGGAAACAAACAAGTAAATAAAAGTTAAATACAATGGAAGTAAGTAAGGAAGGAGTAATATACATATAATATATAAAAAAAATATATATAAATAATTCCATGTAAAGTTTCCTACAGAAACCTGGCTTATGGCCATGATTTCAAAATACTCATCTCAACAAGTCATCTCTAACAGTCCAGTCACAACTAACTAATTCTCAGTTAAGAATATTTGACTGTATAGAAAAACTGGTATTTATAAAATCAAGTATTGTTTCTCACACTTTCGTAGCAAACAAATAAATAATATACATTTATAAAAAATTTGATAATGTAAAATAATTTAAAATGTCCTTCCGACGTAAACTGACTAAAAATAGACGTGTGGCACTCGGAGACTGCCGCGGTAAAGCTATTGCATAGCATTTTATCAACTTATGCAATTATAATTATTTTTATTTTATATATGCAGTATTTTTTTTTCTTTGTTCTTTTTTTCTTTGGAGATGCCGTAACTTGTGCTATCTATTTCAATAAAATCGTAATAAAATAATATAATGATACGTGTCAGTGACGAGTGCTCATTGCTCGGATGTGTATTCTTTAGTGTGATGCCACTACTGTATTTATATCACAAGCTTCTCGTCAGCAAGTCTAATAACACGTGATGTCACGTAATTATTTTTTTATAATTTTAACACCATATATATATGTACATATACATACACGATAAGGTCTAACTAGTTGCGGGCTTGAACTTACTCGTGGACGAAGACAAAAAGCACCTAGCGTTGTGTGTGAAAGAGATAGAATCAGTCGTGAGCAGTTAGCAGTTAGTTAGCCCTCATAGTGTAGTCGCACGCACACATACACCGTGCCGAAGATTGCCAAACTGAAACGACGTTCGATGTTAGGAGTTAGAAATTTTCGCTACGGAATTTCTGAATTCGGTCTCCGCGCTCAAGGCCCGCGATAGAAGCTATGCAATAAAAGGTTTAAAAGGTCTTGTACACTAGAATTAAAAAAAAGACCAGGAATTCTTAAGAGTTAAGTACAATCCATGAAGAGATTGTTACAAAATTGCTAGGAAGAGTATATTTCCCCTTTTTTGATAAAAAAATATATTTCAGTGTAACATAAAAATATAATGAAATCTTAAAAAACAATCAATTCGTTAGATAAATAAATTTTTGAAATAGGCATTCTACATAAATATTGGGTTACAAACCATATATACATACATACATTCTCATATAGTACTTTTAACTGTCAGTCCTTACATTGGTCTTACCATTATAATTTGATTTATTTCATTTGATATATACCCACACATAGACATAGGCATGAACAGAAATATATAATAAGTTGCAATAAATATGTATCATTAACAAGTCATTGTCAGACCCCTTATAAAAAATTAAATTAAAAAAATAAAATGTAATATTCTTTTGTTTTTTTATGTTCCGATAATAAATTTAAAGCGAATTCCGAGTCTCCAGGCAGAATAAATATTTAAAAAATACTGCGAAACTGTAGAGATCTCGTGTATTGTATAATATGAAGTAGTATGAATTCAAGCAATATGCAACAATCTGCTACAAGAATGCTACGGAAACAAAGAGAACATTGGATAATGACCTTATGTTATACTGACAACGGTCAGTGAATGAAAAAAATTAACAAAACTAAGAACTTTGTCTAGTTGTAATGCTTGAGCTACTTTTTTCTTGCTTACCAGAAATATAGGCGTCAAGTTTAATGCGAAATGTACTTATAGGTCGAAAATGGCCCGAAATAATTTGAGAAAAGTGTAATACGGCCATGCCGCTTTTTTATTTTTGCTTCACTTGACGGTTCACTATCGTACCAACAGATTAATTTTACATTTCATTTTTCAGACAATATCGACTTTTATCTATAGTAACAAAATAGTTTTAAATCCAATTACCACTTCAATAAGCAAATATATACATATGTACAAAATTTCTAATTAATTAATGTCGGTTAGGTATGAGTGTTCATATTGTATCATATCGGTTTCGGTTTAAAGACATTTATTTCTCATAAAGAACACAAAAGTTCACTTATAATAAGAAATCACAATAATTTTGCTTGAGGGTACATTTAAAAGTCTGCCTTATGAATTATATACAGTAAAATGAAATGTTGCGGGTAGTTATATTAGACAAACATGTTTAGTAGGGGTTACATTAACTTATAAATTATTTTGCACATATTCCATTACACGTTTTTTGAATATAGGAAAACTCTTGCTATTAATGATTAAGTCTGATAATTTATTATAAATTTGAACTCCTTCAAATAAAATGTTTTTCTTTCCATAGTTGGTTTTGGTTTTTGGAAGTTCTAGTTTATTACGTTTTCTAGTGTGGTATGTATGTGTTTTTTTATGAAAGTGTAATTGTAAATGTGTTTTATTGTTATTATTTTTCTAATCAACATGCAGGTTTTTAAAGTGTATAATTGATTTATATTAAGAAATTTTGTTTTTTTTTTTTTATATAATTCAACGGATGGCGTCATATAATCATATTTATAAAGAACTTTAATAATTTTATTTTGTAAAGTTTGTAATGACTTTATGTTAGACTTCGCAGCAGTCCCCATATTTCAATAAGATATTCGATATGAGGTTTTACTAAAGAATTATAAATAATAGGACGAATTGTATTAGGTATACATAACGAAATTCTACGTAGTGCTCCTATCAAAGGGGATATTTTATTTTTAAGATGATCAATATGATATTGCCAGGTTAACTTGCTATCCATTATAAGACCTAAATATTTTTCATGATCAGTTTTATTTATTGGCTCGTTAAAAATTGTTAGTTGGTCATGATTTGGTATATTTTTATTTTTAGGCGCGAAGATCATATATGATGTCTTTTTGGTATTAATAGTTAATAAATATCTCAAGTCTATCCTACGACGATCCCTATGTACACTACGGGTTCTGAAACCTTCGCACAAATCGGTAGATTTAAAATTCTCTCTTTATATAAAAGAAATGTATGTAATGTATGATTAATTACATACCCACATACATACCCACATGATCACACAGTTTGTAGTCATTGATACAGCCACATAGTCGGATAGTATTATTAATGAAGCACACAGTTACATTTTCCATAACCATGACATTAGAAAATCATAAAGTCTTGGTCGTTGACAGACTCTTACGCATCGGTGATATCTGTCGGTATTTTAATAAAACATAAGTGGATTTAATATGGTTACTATGACAACCGACATAAAACCTAATTTTATGACGGTGACGTGTTAATAGAATGAAGATCCAAATCTACCGTACAATCGGATATGATATTAATCGGTAATTTAATGGACCGAATGATTCGTTGTGAATTCGCAATGCGAATGTAAGACACTCCGTCTCTGCTTAATACATCGGTGCCTATAACTACCGGAGTATTCAAAAACGTACTCGGTACTTATATTATTTGGTATTCCCGCCCCACCAAAACCACGCAACAGTGGAATGCACGCATGTAGTAGATTTTTATGTAAAATAAAAAAAAAGTATATTGATCTCACTACAGATTAATGTATCATAGTATGGGAGTCACGTTCTTGATAGCGTTGCATACTAGAAGATCAAATTTAAGTATTCTGGTTTAATTATTAGGACGGCCCACTGTGGCTAATGTTCAATATAAATAAAGGAGGCTTTTAAGGTATACATAATATGTAGTTACAAAATGTATTCCTCAGAAGTTTAAAAAACTTTTTTTTTTACATTTTCTTTCAATAATCGGAACAAGAAAAATGATTTAACTTATAGTCTTCTACACGGAATTATAATTGTAAAATATTGAAAATCTTCATAAAAGAAAATGATGTGTTTAAAGTTAAACATTTTTCTTCTTTTAATTTAAGGTTTTAGGAATTTTAATAGCGTACAAATAGTTTTAAAGAAACAAACTATAATTTAATGACATTAGCATTTGAAAGTGCTGAGAAATCCTAATGAACAAGAGGAAACAAACAAGTAAATAAAAGTTAAATACAATGGAAGTAAGTAAGGAAGGAGTAATATATACATATAATATATAAAAAAATATATATAAATAATTCCATGTAAAGTTTCCTACAGAAACCTGGCTTATGGCCATGATTTCAAAATACTCATCTCAACAAGTCATCTCTAACAGTCCAGTCACAACTAACTAATTCTCAGTTAAGAATATTTGACTGTATAGAAAAACAGGTATTTATAAAAATCAAGTATTGTTTCTCACACTTTCGTAGCAAACAAATAAACAATATATGTCGCGCCGACAGCCTTCTCGAATCGAAAATATTCCTTTTCGTGTATTCGTTCATTATAATTGTTTTCAAATTACCCACTTCACCGATGTTAATAATTTTATTAATACATCAGGTGATTAGTTTTTTCCAAGTACCCACAATTGTAATACAGAATTTACCATATAAAAGTCCAAGCATAATCGTACTGAATTCATTCTACGTTGGTCGCTCTTAGGAGCCACAGTGGTAGAATCTCTGTTATACAATTCTTGACATTCATTGTAACAATTTGTTAGCAATAAACAAGTATCATTTGAGTAAAGACTATCTATGCTTCGAAATGGAAGCCTGTCCATCGTCATCGGTACTTAACGCCCAGACTCGAAAGCCTTTTAAAGGACTAGGGTCTTGGCCAAGGTTCCACGAGGATCCCCTCGCTCTCACATATACATTTATGAAAATTTGATAATGTAAAATAATTTAAAATGTCCTTCCGACGTAAACTGACTAAAAATAGACGTGTGGCACTCGGAGACTGCCGCGGTAAAGCTATTGCATAGCATTTTATCAACTTATGCAATTATAATTATATTTTTATTTTATATATGCAGTATTTTTTTTCTTTGTTCTTTTTTCTTTGGAGATGCCGTAACTTGTGCTATCTATTTCAATAAAATCGTAATAAAATAATATAATGATACGTGTCAGTGACGAGTGCTCATTGCTCGGATGTGTATTCTTTAGTGTGATGCCACTACTGTATTTATATCACAAGCTTCTCGTCAGCAAGTCTAATAACACGTGATGTCACGTAATTATTTTTTATAATTTTAACACCATATATATACATATACATACACGATAAGGTCTAACTAGTTGCGGGCTTGAACTTACTCGTGGACGAAGACAAACAGCACCTAGCGTTGTGTGTGAAAGAGATAGAATCAGTCGTGAGCAGTTAGCAGCTAGTTAGCCTTCATAGTGTAGTCGCACGCACACATACACCGTGCCGAAGATTGCCAAACTGAAACGACGTTCGATGTTAGGAGTTAGAAATTTTCGCTACGGAATTTCTGAATTCGGTCTCCGCGCTCAAGGCCCGCGATAGAAACTATGCAATAAAAGGTTTAAAAGGTCTTGTACACTAGAATTTAAAAAAACACCAGGAATTCTTAAGAGTTAAGTACAATCCATGAAGAGATTGTTACAAAATTGCTAGGAAGAGTATATTTCCCCTTTTTTGATAAAAAATATATTTCATTGTAACATAAAAATATAATGAAATCTTAAAAAACAATCAATTCGTTAGATAAATAAATTTTTGAAATAGGCATTCTACATAAATATTGGGTTACAAACCATATATACATACATACATTCTCATATAGTACTTTTAACTGTCAGTCCTTACATTGGTCTTACCATTATAATTTGATTTATTTCATTTGATATATACCCACACATAGACATAGGCATGAACAGAAATATATAATAAGTTGCAATAAATATGTATCATTAACAAGACATTGTCAGACCCCTTATAAAAAATTAAATAAAAAAATAAAATGTAATATTCTTTTGTTTTTTTATGTTCCGATAATAAATTTAAAGCGAATTCCGAGTCTCCAGGCAGAATAAATATTTAAAAAATACTGCGAAACTGTAGAGATCTCGTGTATTGTATAATATGAAGTAGTATGAATTCAAGCAATATGCAACGATCTGCTACAAGAATGCTACGGAAACAAAGAGAACATTGGATAATGACCTTATGTTATACTGACAACGGTCAGTGAATGAAAAAAATTAACAAAACTAAGAACTTTGTCTAGTTGTAATGCTTGAGCTACTTTTTTCTTGCTTACCAGAAATATAGGCGTCAAGTTTAATGCGAAATGTACTTATAGGTCGAAAATGGCCCGAAATAATTTGAGAAAAGTGTAATACGGCCATGCCGCTTTTTTATTTTTGCTTCACTTGGCGGTTCACTATCGTACCAACAGGTTAATTTTACATTTCATTTTTCAGACAATATCGACTTTTATCTATAGTAACAAAATAGTTTTAAATCCAATTACCACTTCAATAAGCAAATATACATATGTACAAAATTTCTAATTAATTAATGTCGGTTAGGTATGAGTGTTCATATTGTATCATATCGGTTTCGGTTTAAAGACATTTATTTCTCATAAAGAACACAAAAGTTCACTTATAATAAGAAATCACAATAATTTTGCTTGAGGGTACATTTAAAAGTCTGTAGTTATATTAGACAAACATGTTTAGGTAGGGGTTACATTAACTTATAAATTATTTTGCACATATTCCATTACACGTTTTTTGAATATAGGAAAACTCTTGCTATTAATGATTAAGTCTGATAATTTATTATAAATTTGAACTCCTTCAAATAAAATGTTTTTCTTTCCATAGTTGGTTTTGGTTTTTGGAAGTTCTAGTTTATTACGTTTTCTAGTGTGGTATGTATGTGTTTTTTTATGAAAGTGTAATTGTAAATGTGTTTTATTTGTTATTATTTTTCTAATCAACATGCAGGTTTTTAAAGTGTATAATTGATTTATATTAAGAAATTTTGTTTTTTTTTTTTTTTATATAATTCAACGGATGGCGTCATATAATCATATTTATAAAGAACTTTAATAATTTTATTTTGTAAAGTTTGTAATGACTTTATGTTAGACTTCGCAGCAGTTCCCCATATTTCAATAAGATATTCGATATGAGGTTTTACTAAAGAATTATAAATAATAGGACGAATTGTATTAGGTATACATAACGAAATTCTACGTAGTGCTCCTATCAAAGGGGATATTTTATTTTTAAGATGATCAATATGATATTGCCAGGTTAACTTGCTATCCATTATAAGACCTAAATATTTTTCATGATCAGTTTTATTTATTGGCTCGTTAAAAATTGTTAGTTGGTCATGATTTGGTATATTTTTATTTTTAGGCGCGAAGATCATATATGATGTCTTTTTGGTATTAATAGTTAATAAATATCTCAAGTCTATCCTACGACGATCCCTATGTACACTACGGGGTTCTGAAACCTTCGCACAAATCGGTAGATTTAAAATTCTCTCTTTATATAAAAGAAATGTATGTAATGTATGATTAATTACATACCCACATACATACCCACATGATCACACAGTTTTTAGTCATTGACACAGCCACATAGTCGGATAGTATTATTAATGAAGCACACAGTTACATTTTCCATAACCATGACATTAGAAAATCATAAAGTCTTGGTCGTTGACAGACTCTTACGCATCGGTGATATCTGTCGGTATTTTAATAAAACATAAGTGGATTTAATATGGTTACTATGACAACCGACATAAAACCTAATTTTATGACGGTGACGTGTTAATAGAATGAAGATCCAAATCTACCGTACAATCGGATATGATATTAATCGGTAATTTAATGGACCGAATGATTCGTTGTGAATTCGCAATGCGAATGTAAGACACTCCGTCTCTGCTTAATACATCGGTGCCTATAACTACCGGAGTATTCAAAAACGTACTCGGTACTTATATTATTTGGTATTCCCGCCCCACCAAAACCACGCAACAGTGGAATGCACGCATGTAGTAGATTTTTATGTAAAATAAAAAAAAAGTATATTGATCTCACTACAGATTAATGTATCATAGTATGGGAGTCACGTTCTTGATAGCGTTGCATACTAGAAGATCAAATTTAAGTATTCTGGTTTAATTATTAGGACGGCCCACTGTGGCTAATGTTCAATATAAATAAAGGAGGCTTTTAAGGTATACATAATATGTAGTTACAAAATGTATTCCTAAGAAGTTTAAAAAACTTTTTTTTTTACATTTTCTTTCAATAATCGGAACAAGAAAAATGATTTAACTTATAGTCTTCTACACGGAATTATAATTGTAAGATATTGAAAATCTTCATAAAAGAAAATGATGTGTTTAAAGTTAAACATTTTTCTTCTTTTAATTTAAGGTTTTAGGAATTTTAATAGCGTACAAATAGTTTTAAAGAAACAAACTATAATTTAATGACATTAGCATTTGAAAGTGCTGAGAAATCCTAATGAACAAGAGGAAACAAACAAGTAAATAAAAGTTAAATACAATGGAAGTAAGTAAGGAAGGAGTAATATATACATATAATATATAAAAAAAATATATATAAATAATTCCATGTAAAGTTTCCTACAGAAACCTGGCTTATGGCCATGATTTCAAAATACTCATCTCAACAAGTCCACTCTAACAGTCCAGTCACAACTAACTAATTCTCAGTTAAGAATATTTGACTGTATAGAAAAACAGGTATTTATAAAAATCAAGTATTGTTTCTCACACTTTCGTTGCAAACAAATAAATAATATACATTTATAAAAAATTTGATAATGTAAAATAATTTAAAATGTCCTTACGACGTAAACTGACTAAAAATTGACGTGTGGCACTCGGAGACTGCCGCGGTAAAGCTATTGCATAGCATTTTATCAACTTATGCAATTATAATTATATTTTTATTTTATATATGCAGTATTTTTTTTTCTTTGTTCTTTTTTTCTTTGGAGATGCCGTAACTTGTGCTATCTATTTCAATAAAATCGTAATAAAATAATATAATGATACGTGTCAGTGACGAGTGCTCATTGCTCGGATGTGTATTCTTTAGTGTGATGCCACTACTATATTTATATCACAAGCTTCTCGTCAGCAAGTCTAATAACACGTGATGTCACGTAATTATTTTTTTATAATTTTAACACCATATATATATGTACATATACATACACGATAAGGTCTAACTAGTTGCGGGCTTGAACTTACTCGTGGACGAAGACAAAAAGCACCTAGCGTTGTGTGTGAAAGAGATAGAATCAGTCGTGAGCAGTTAGCAGCTAGTTAGCCCTCATAGTGTAGTCGCACGCACACATACACCGTGCCGAAGATTGCCAAACTGAAACGACGTTCGATGTTAGGAGTTAGAAATTTTCGCTACGGAATTTCTGAATTCGGTCTCCGCGCTCAAGGCCCGCGATAGAAGCTATGCAATAAAAGGTTTAAAAGGTCTTGTACACTAGAATTTAAAAAAAAGACCAGGAATTCTTAAGAGTTAAGTACAATCCATGAAGAGATTGTTACAAAATTGCTAGGAAGAGTATATTTCCCCTTTTTTGATAAAAAAATATATTTCAGTGTAACATAAAAATATAATGAAATCTTAAAAAACAATCAATTCGTTAGATAAATAAATTTTTGAAATAGGCATTCTACATAAATATTGGGTTACAAACCATATATACATACATACATTCTCATATAGTACTTTTAACTGTCAGTCCTTACATTGGTCTTACCATTATAATTTGATTTATTTCATTTGATATATACCCACACATAGACATAGGCATGAACAGAAATATATAATAAGTTGCAATAAATATGTATCATTAACAAGTCATTGTCAGACCCCTTATAAAAAATTAAATTAAAAAAATAAAATGTAATATTCTTTTGTTTTTTTATGTTCCGATAATAAATTTAAAGCGAATTCCGAGTCTCCAGGCAGAATAAATATTTAAAAAATACTGCGAAACTGTAGAGATCTCGTGTATTGTATAATATGAAGTAGTATGAATTCAAGCAATATGCAACAATCTGCTACAAGAATGCTACGGAAACAAAGAGAACATTGGATAATGACCTTATGTTATACTGACAACGGTCAGTGAATGAAAAAAATTAACAAAACTAAGAACTTTGTCTAGTTGTAATGCTTGAGCTACTTTTTTCTTGCTTACCAGAAATATAGGCGTCAAGTTTAATGCGAAATGTACTTATAGGTCGAAAATGGCCCGAAATAATTTGAGAAAAGTGTAATACGGCCATGCCGCTTTTTTATTTTTGCTTCACTTGACGGTTCACTATCGTACCAACAGATTAATTTTACATTTCATTTTTCAGACAATATCGACTTTTATCTATAGTAACAAAATAGTTTTAAATCCAATTACCACTTCAATAAGCAAATATATACATATGTACAAAATTTCTAATTAATTAATGTCGGTTAGGTATGAGTGTTCATATTGTATCATATCGGTTTCGGTTTAAAGACATTTATTTCTCATAAAGAACACAAAAGTTCACTTATAATAAGAAATCACAATAATTTTGCTTGAGGGTACATTTAAAAGTCTGCCTTATGAATTATATACAGTAAAATGAAATGTTGCGGGTAGTTATATTAGACAAACATGTTTAGGTAGGGGTTACATTAACTTATAAATTATTTTGCACATATTCCATTACACGTTTTTTGAATATAGGAAAACTCTTGCTATTAATGATTAAGTCTGATAATTTATTATAAATTTGAACTCCTTCAAATAAATGTTTTTCTTTCCATAGTTGGTTTTGGTTTTTGGAAGTTCTAGTTTATTACGTTTTCTAGTGTGGTATGTATGTGTTTTTTTATGAAAGTGTAATTGTAAATGTGTTTTATTTGTTATTATTTTTCTAATCAACATGCAGGTTTTTAAAGTGTATAATTGATTTATATTAAGAAATTTTGTTTTTTTTTTTTTTATATAATTCAACGGATGGCGTCATATAATAATATTTATAAAGAACTTTAATAATTTTATTTTGTAAAGTTTGTAATGACTTTATGTTACACTTCGCAGCAGTTCCCCATATTTCAATAAGATATTCGATATGAGGTTTTACTAAAGAATTATAAATAATAGGACGAATTGTATTAGGTATACATAACGAAATTCTACGTAGTGCTCCTATCAAAGGGGATATTTTATTTTTAAGATGATCAATATGATATTGCCAGGTTAACTTGCTATCCATTATAAGACCTAAATATTTTTCATGATCAGTTTTATTTATTGGCTCGTTAAAAATTGTTAGTTGGTCATGATTTGGTATATTTTTATTTTTAGGCGCGAAGATCATATATGATGTCTTTTTGGTATTAATAGTTAATAAATATCTCAAGTCTATCCTACGACGATCCCTATGTACACTACGGGGTTCTGAAACCTTCGCACAAATCGGTAGATTTAAAATTCTCTCTTTATATAAAAGAAATGTATGTAATGTATGATTAATTACATACCCACATACATACCCACATGATCACACAGTTTTTAGTCATTGACACAGCCACATAGTCGGATAGTATTATTAATGAAGCACACAGTTACATTTTCCATAACCATGACATTAGAAAATCATAAAGTCTTGGTCGTTGACAGACTCTTACGCATCGGTGATATCTGTCGGTATTTAATAAAACATAAGTGGATTTAATATGGTTACTATGACAACCGACATAAAACCTAATTTTATGACGGTGACGTGTTAATAGAATGAAGATCCAAATCTACCGTACAATCGGATATGATATTAATCGGTAATTTAATGGACCGAATGATTCGTTGTGAATTCGCAATGCGAATGTAAGACACTCCGTCTCTGCTTAATACATCGGTGCCTATAACTACCGGAGTATTCAAAAACGTACTCGGTACTTATATTATTTGGTATTCCCGCCCCACCAAAACCACGCAACAGTGGAATGCACGCATGTAGTAGATTTTTATGTAAAATAAAAAAAAAAGTATATTGATCTCACTACAGATTAATGTATCATAGTATGGGAGTCACGTTCTTGATAGCGTTGCATACTAGAAGATCAAATTTAAGTATTCTGGTTTAATTATTAGGACGGCCCACTGTGGCTAATGTTCAATATAAATAAAGGAGGCTTTTAAGGTATACATAATATGTAGTTACAAAATGTATTCCTAAGAAGTTTAAAAAACTTTTTGTTTTACATTTTCTTTCAATAATCGGAACAAGAAAAATGATTTAACTTATAGTCTTCTACACGGAATTATAATTGTAAGATATTGAAAATCTTCATAAAAGAAAATGATGTGTTTAAAGTTAAACATTTTTCTTCTTTTAATTTAAGGTTTTAGGAATTTTAATAGCGTACAAATAGTTTTAAAGAAACAAACTATAATTTAATGACATTAGCATTTGAAAGTGCTGAGAAATCCTAATGAACAAGAGGAAACAAACAAGTAAATAAAAGTTAAATACAATGGAAGTAAGTAAGGAAGGAGTAATATATACATATAATATATAAAAAAATATATATAAATAATTCCATGTAAAGTTTCCTACAGAAACCTGGCTTATGGCCATGATTTCAAAATACTCATCTCAACAAGTCATCTCTAACAGTCCAGTCACAACTAACTAATTCTCAGTTAAGAATATTTGACTGTATAGAAAAACTGGTATTTATAAAAATCAAGTATTGTTTCTCACACTTTCGTTGCAAACAAATAAATAATATACATTTATAAAAAATTTGATAATGTAAAATAATTTAAAATGTCCTTCCGACGTAAACTGACTAAAAATAGACGTGTGGCACTCGGAGACTGCCGCGGTGAAGCTATTGCATAGCATTTTATCAACTTATGCAATTATAATTATATTTTATTTTATATATGCAGTATTTTTTTTTCTTTGTTCTTTTTTTCTTTGGAGATGCCGTAACTTGTGCTATCTATTTCAATAAAATCGTAATAAAATAATATAATGATACGTGTCAGTGACGAGTGCTCATTGCTCGGATGTGTATTCTTTAGTGTGATGCCACTACTGTATTTATATCACAAGCTTCTCGTCAGCAAGTCTAATAACACGTGATGTCACGTAATTATTTTTTTATAATTTTAACACCATATATATATGTACATATACATACACGATAAGGTCTAACTAGTTGCGGGCTTGAACTTACTCGTGGACGAAGACAAAAAGCACCTAGCGTTGTGTGTGAAAGAGATAGAATCAGTCGTGAGCAGTTAGCAGCTAGTTAGCCCTCATAGTGTAGTCGCACGCACACATACACCGTGCCGAAGATTGCCAAACTGAAACGACGTTCGATGTTAGGAGTTAGAAATTTTCGCTACGGAATTTCTGAATTCGGTCTCCGCGCTCAAGGCCCGCGATAGAAGCTATGCAATAAAAGGTTTAAAAGGTCTTGTACACTAGAATTTAAAAAAAGACCAGGAATTCTTAAGAGTTAAGTACAATCCATGAAGAGATTGTTACAAAATTGCTAGGAAGAGTATATTTCCCCTTTTTTGATAAAAAAATATATTTCAGTGTAACATAAAAATATAATGAAATCTTAAAAAACAATCAATTCGTTAGATAAATAAATTTTTGAAATAGGCATTCTACATAAATATTGGGTTACAAACCATATATACATACATACATTCTCATATAGTACTTTTAACTGTCAGTCCTTACATTGGTCTTACCATTATAATTTGATTTATTTCATTTGATATATACCCACACATAGACATAGGCATGAACAGAAATATATAATAAGTTGCAATAAATATGTATCATTAACAAGTCATTGTCAGACCCCTTATAAAAAATTAAATTAAAAAAATAAAATGTAATATTCTTTTGTTTTTTTATGTTCCGATAATAAATTTAAAGCGAATTCCGAGTCTCCAGGCAGAATAAATATTTAAAAAATACTGCGAAACTGTAGAGATCTCGTGTATTGTATAATATGAAGTAGTATGAATTCAAGCAATATGCAACAATCTGCTACAAGAATGCTACGGAAACAAAGAGAACATTGGATAATGACCTTATGTTATACTGACAACGGTCAGTGAATGAAAAAAATTAACAAAACTAAGAACTTTGTCTAGTTGTAATAAGGAAGTGAATTCAAATCTATACTTATTCAGCATAAAATTCATCACTCTTTTATTGACATACGATACGGGTGATGATAAAAGGGAACTTAAGTGGTTAGTTCAATTATTATTTCTATATCAAATCTCCTACCCCTGCATGATCATCAAAACAATGATCAAATTTATTTAAGATTTTGAAGATTGTCTAGGTCCGATCTTGACACATCTGTATCGATTTTAATATTACCCGATTTATATTCAGAACCTCGAGCAATGCAAAGTGTAGCAAATAATGTTATCGGTTAATATATTAAGTCGTTTACGTCGATATACCCCCGGTTACCATTTATTTCAGTTATTTGTTCTGGAATATCAATTTCTTTACCAAGGCACCTATGTTCAGACCGTTCAAGTTTCACAGAACACCATCGACATATTGTCGACAAATTGGTCCGTATAAACTAAAATTTTGATTAATCCATTAACAATTTTCAGGTCATGAGGTACCCTTAATTCTATTTTTGATAGATGGACGTCATTATGATTTGAAAATGGTAGTTCCATATTAACAGTGCTATTATTGTAGGAAAATGTTAAAGTATCCGTCGCTTTCGTAACACATATTCCCGGTAATTCACTAAAGGCCCGCCCTATTATCATATCGGTGTCTTAAAGGTCATTTATTCATTTTGTTATCACAAGACTATCAAAACCGATGTGCTAGCCCCGACGCCATCTATGTTCAAATTCAAAATTCAAAAGCTACTATAGAGCTTCACCTTCTGGTGTTATAATTTGACGCCCATAACCTTTTATGCTTGTTTGACATATATTATATTTTAAATTGATTTTTAGAGCCGCTGATACTGTTATAGTATTATTAAAGTCAATATATGCAGTCAATTTAAAACCGTTAGCAATAATAATTTTACGAAATTTTGGCGATCCACATCAATCGGGCTAACAATTTAGATTTCTTTTCATCGAATTTATTGTTAGGTTTGACATAAGAACTATTTGGAGCCGATAGATTTTTAAAATAACAGTCTTTCTCTTCATAACCTACTTTACCACAGTGATCGGACTTTTTAAATCTGCAATATTCCGTTTTATGAACAATATTATTATAATTATTACATCGGACGTTTTCCCTACATTGGGATGATATACATTGGGACGATGTGAGTCCACATGAAAAACATTTAGGCCCTGAATCTTTATCAAAAGTTAAATTATTTGTTAATTTTGAGGGTTCAACTATAGTATCCGTTAAATAATTAAGTATCTTAAGAACCGGTGGCTTTAGAACCTGTGCCTCGGGTTCCAGCTTTCAAATTACGTGGCAGATTATATGCTCACTTAACTCACATGACTCTCCAAGAGCTGGCTTTTTGAAAAATAAAAGTATCACCTGTGCATCCTGACGTTTGTTAGTTGCAACCATGTCGTGTAGTTTCGCAGCGAAACCGCCATCACTACCCACAAGTTTCACAAATTTTTTTTTTTTGGGATTACCCTCATGAAAACTGACGGGGCATTAGCTAACCCGAATGGTACCCTCAAATATTCATAAAAACTATCAAGAGTAATTAATGACGTTTTATGCATAGAATCTGCTCTAATTGATAAGTTATGGTAGCCGGAAAATAAGACTAAATTTGTAAAATATTGTTTACCCGACAACTTATTTAATTGGTCATCTATATGAGGCATAGGGAATCTATCTTTAATAGTAATCCTATTTAATTCCCTGAATCGACACAATCTATAGTCGCCCCTTTTTTTTTAGAAAAACAATCCCCATACGACTTTAAAAGATTAACCAACGTTACTTGATCATTATTCTCAATATCACTGACATCAATATTTTCAAATTCATTATAATTATCAGAACACTCTCCTCTCCTCAAAGTAAAGCAGTATGATCTCACCTCTGGGTCCGATATGCATTTTTCACCTCGTTGTTCCTTTTTTTCAATAAATGGTACGGGAACCAATATTGCAGACTTTTATGAAGCCGTTCCCATTTCGTAGCACGGAGCTGGTTACGGCATATACTACGTTACCTCATCCTGAACTGCCTGGGCCTCGTACAGTAATCTCCACAATCGGCGTCACGTATTGTAAATTGAACCAAGTTATCTCCAATCGGTACAGAAGTGTCTTCGACTAATTTTACTCTGTAATAGCTAGTATCATCACACAGGTCGAAATTATACAAGTTATTGGGGGTAGTTGTTGCCCTTGATAAGTGAGCGCCACACTGAAACACTTTTAGCGTTATGTCATTTTGATTTACAACGGTCTGGCCTATAATAAGAGAGATATCACCCAAATCGACGTTTGTTACTACAGCAGACGTTTTGACGTGAACCTCGTCGATTGATAATTCAAACTGTACCTCTCCTAATGCTCGAACTGTATCACCGTTAAATCCTTTTAACACTGTATTTGTAGGCATTAGTTTGAGTTTAAGGGCATCAGATGCTCCCTTGAGTAGTATATTAAGCTCGCTACCAGTATCTAAATAAGCCTTGATAAAAACTTCACTTACCCTCACACTTTTTCTTATACACATCATTCAACTGTGATATCAATTGAACTTTCCTAACAGGATTTGGTTCTACTTCTGTTCAATTACACATGTTCGCCAAGTTCGCCATGTTCGCCAAGTTTACCACACCTGAAACACTTCGTTTATCGGGTAATTTACATGTTGTAGCCACGTGCCCTGTTTCTTTACAGCGATAACAGATCGGTGATTTTTTGAATATACTGTCTTCTGCATGTGATGTGTCGAGGTCCTTCTGCATGTGTTGCTCTTGGTATATTATTTGATTTAGAGGGTAGATATGAATCAAAAGCTGACAAAAATCCTTCATATAACTCATCCGGAGTAGAACACTGAACATTTCTACTCGTTTTTGATCGTACGTAATGTCCTTGATGCTATCCGGATCTCTTCACTTTTATACTTTTTGTTGTAGGTAATCGCACTTCTGATTATTACTTTAATTACAAAACACAACTGACTTTTCAAAGAAAATAATTAAAACAGTACGACTTCTTGGTAAATCACTTGTTTATTTCCAATTTCAAAAAGTAATGCACAATTACATCCAAAAAGGCTCTTTATATAATCTCTCCTCCCCTCTCCTCTCCTCTCCTCCTCGATACATCACACCACTCCATACCTCGCCAGCCGCCAACTCGCCCCTTAGTCAATACAGCTCCTCTTATTTTTTGTTACATATATGAAACCATCCGTTGAATTATATAATAAAAAAAAAACAAAACTTCTTAATATAAATCAATTATACACTTTAAAAACCTGCATGTTGATTAGAAAAATAATAACAAATAAAACACATTTACAATTACACTTTCATAAAAAAACACATACATACCACACTAGAAAACGTAATAAACTAGAACTTCCAAAAACCAAAACCAACTATGGAAAGAAAAACATTTTATTTGAAGGAGTTCAAATTTATAATAAATTATCAGACTTAATCATTAATAGTAAGAGTTTTCCTTTATTCAAAAAACGTGTAATGGAATATGTGCAAAATAATTTATAAGTTAATGTAACCCCTACCTAAACATGTTTGTCTAATATAACTACAGACTTTTAAATGTACCCTCAAGCAAAATTATTGTGATTTCTTATTATAAGTGAACTTTTGTGTTCTTTATGAGAAATAAATGTCTTTAAACCGAAACCGATATGATACAATATGAACACTCATACCTAACCGACATTAATTAATTAGAAATTTTGTACATATGTATATATTTGCTTATTGAAGTGGTAATTGGATTTAAAACTATTTTGTTACTATAGATAAAAGTCGATATTGTCTGAAAAATGAAATGTAAAATTAACCTGTTGGTACGATAGTGAACCGCCAAGTGAAGCAAAAATAAAAAAGCGGCATGGCCGTATTACACTTTTCTCAAATTATTTCGGGCCATTTTCGACCTATAAGTACATTTCGCATTAAACTTGACGCCTATATTTCTGGTAAGCAAGAAAAAAGTAGCTCAAGCATTACAACTAGACAAAGTTCTTAGTTTTGTTAAATTTTTTCATTCACTGACTGACCCATCATCAAAACTGTAAGGCGCTTCTAGTTTATAAAGAAGCTTCAAAATTTTGAAAACAATTTGTGTTTAGTGAATAACTCAGGGAAAAACTAAAATATTTTGAATTTTCTGTCCACCTATCAAGGTAATCTATAAATATACACGTGTAGCTCGTATCATAAGTCAGAGAGTGGGCTCTCAGAAAATTCGTTGATAGCACGAGTGTTAGAGAAGTAGATCATACTGGAAAAAAAGAGAAAAAGGAGGTTTTCCACAAAAATAAATGAGATGCCATCGATAACAAAATTAAAAAAAAAAAACAAGTCCCGCAACACTGTTCTTTCATTGTAAAATTTTGGATGATGTACGTAATACCAAGTCGGTCGATCTTTTCGGTCCCCTCTTAAGGGGCCTTCTGTCTTAAGTTATAACGTTATTAACTATCTAACCATATCTCATAGTGACCACATTAAAATTAAAAATATTTTATGTTTAAATAAATAGATTGACTTGGCATTCGCATGAAAACGCAATGCCATGAAAAACCAAATTTTTTATCAGCAAACCAAGTCTCGCAACTCAGCCAACTCGCAATTCCCGAGCGCATTAAGCAATCTTGATTACTAAAATATGTAGTGCTTGTGAGTTACATCGTGTGTATTGATATGAATTATATTTGTCATAAAAAAATTGTAGGTAATTATTAATTATTATCAAATTACAACTAACTTAAATGCGATTTAACAAAAAATTATTCATAACTAATAAGAATTACTTCAGAGGTTCTATCTCGACTGACACATCTGTCGTCCATAAATCTATGTATCTCTTTTCATGATTTCTTTCGGGTTATAACCTATATCGGTATGATTTCAGTCATATTCTCATTTATATTTAACTCTGTTATGTCCCGTTTCCTTTCTAGTGATAAACTAGGGATTCGAAAGTCTCTAGTTCATCTTAGGGATGCCTATAACTACCGGAGTATTCAAAAACGTACTCGGTACTTATATTATTTGGTATTCCCGCCCCACCAAAACCACGCAACAGTGGAATGCACGCATGTAGTAGATTTTTATGTAAAATAAAAAAAAAAGTATATTGATCTCACTACAGATTAATGTATCATAGTATGGGAGTCACGTTCTTGATAGCGTTGCATACTAGAAGATCAAATTTAAGTATTCTGGTTTAATTATTAGGACGGCCCACTGTGGCTAATGTTCAATATAAATAAAGGAGGCTTTTAAGGTATACATAATATGTAGTTACAAAATGTATTCCTAAGAAGTTTAAAAAACTTTTTTTTTTACATTTTCTTTCAATAATCGGAACAAGAAAAATGATTTAACTTATAGTCTTCTACACGGAATTATAATTGTAAGATATTGAAAATCTTCATAAAAGAAAATGATGTGTTTAAAGTTAAACATTTTTCTTCTTTTAATTTAAGGTTTTAGGAATTTTAATAGCGTACAAATAGTTTTAAAGAAACAAACTATAATTTAATGACATTAGCATTTGAAAGTGCTGAGAAATCCTAATGAACAAGAGGAAACAAACAAGTAAATAAAAGTTAAATACAATGGAAGTAAGTAAGGAAGGAGTAATATATACATATAATATAAAAAAATATATATAAATAATTCCATGTAAAGTTTCCTACAGAAACCTGGCTTATGGCCATGATTTCAAAATACTCATCTCAACAAGTCCACTCTAACAGTCCAGTCACAACTAACTAATTCTCAGTTAAGAATATTTGACTGTATAGAAAAACAGGTATTTATAAAAATCAAGTATTGTTTCTCACACTTTCGTTGCAAACAAATAAATAATATACATTTATAAAAAATTTGATAATGTAAAATAATTTAAAATGTCCTTACGACGTAAACTGACTAAAAATTGACGTGTGGCACTCGGAGACTGCCGCGGTAAAGCTATTGCATAGCATTTTATCAACTTATGCAATTATAATTATATTTTTATTTTATATATGCAGTATTTTTTTTTCTTTGTTCTTTTTTTCTTTGGAGATGCCGTAACTTGTGCTATCTATTTCAATAAAATCGTAATAAAATAATATAATGATACGTGTCAGTGACGAGTGCTCATTGCTCGGATGTGTATTCTTTAGTGTGATGCCACTACTGTATTTATATCACAAGCTTCTCGTCAGCAAGTCTAATAACACGTGATGTCACGTAATTATTTTTTTATAATTTTAACACCATATATATATGTACATATACATACACGATAAGGTCTAACTAGTTGCGGGCTTGAACTTACTCGTGGACGAAGACAAAAAGCACCTAGCGTTGTGTGTGAAAGAGATAGAATCAGTCGTGAGCAGTTAGCAGCTAGTTAGCCCTCATAGTGTAGTCGCACGCACACATACACCGTGCCGAAGATTGCCAAACTGAAACGACGTTCGATGTTAGGAGTTAGAAATTTTCGCTACGGAATTTCTGAATTCGGTCTCCGCGCTCAAGGCCCGCGATAGAAGCTATGCAATAAAAGGTTTAAAAGGTCTTGTACACTAGAATTTAAAAAAAAGACCAGGAATTCTTAAGAGTTAAGTACAATCCATGAAGAGATTGTTACAAAATTGCTAGGAAGAGTATATTTCCCCTTTTTTGATAAAAAAATATATTTCATTGTAACATAAAAATATAATGAAATCTTAAAAAACAATCAATTCGTTAGATAAATAAATTTTTGAAATAGGCATTCTACATAAATATTGGGTTACAAACCATATATACATACATACATTCTCATATAGTACTTTTAACTGTCAGTCCTTACATTGGTCTTACCATTATAATTTGATTTATTTCATTTGATATATACCCACACATAGACATAGGCATGAACAGAAATATATAATAAGTTGCAATAAATATGTATCATTAACAAGTCATTGTCAGACCCCTTATAAAAAATTAAATTAAAAAAATAAAATGTAATATTCTTTTGTTTTTTTATGTTCCGATAATAAATTTAAAGCGAATTCCGAGTCTCCAGGCAGAATAAATATTTAAAAAATACTGCGAAACTGTAGAGATCTCGTGTATTGTATAATATGAAGTAGTATGAATTCAAGCAATATGCAACAATCTGCTACAAGAATGCTACGGAAACAAAGAGAACATTGGATAATGACCTTATGTTATACTGACAACGGTCAGTGAATGAAAAAAATTAACAAAACTAAGAACTTTGTCTAGTTGTAATGCTTGAGCTACTTTTTTCTTGCTTACCAGAAATATAGGCGTCAAGTTTAATGCGAAATGTACTTATAGGTCGAAAATGGCCCGAAATAATTTGAGAAAAGTGTAATACGGCCATGCCGCTTTTTTATTTTTGCTTCACTTGACGGTTCACTATCGTACCAACAGATTAATTTTACATTTCATTTTTCAGACAATATCGACTTTTATCTATAGTAACAAAATAGTTTTAAATCCAATTACCACTTCAATAAGCAAATATATACATATGTACAAAATTTCTAATTAATTAATGTCGGTTAGGTATGAGTGTTCATATTGTATCATATCGGTTTCGGTTTAAAGACATTTATTTCTCATAAAGAACACAAAAGTTCACTTATAATAAGAAATCACAATAATTTTGCTTGAGGGTACATTTAAAAGTCTGCCTTATGAATTATATACAGTAAAATGAAATGTTGCGGGTAGTTATATTAGACAAACATGTTTAGGTAGGGGTTACATTAACTTATAAATTATTTTGCACATATTCCATTACACGTTTTTTGAATATAGGAAAACTCTTGCTATTAATGATTAAGTCTGATAATTTATTATAAATTTGAACTCCTTCAAATAAAATGTTTTTCTTTCCATAGTTGGTTTTGGTTTTTGGAAGTTCTAGTTTATTACGTTTTCTAGTGTGGTATGTATGTGTTTTTTTATGAAAGTGTAATTGTAAATGTGTTTTATTTGTTATTATTTTTCTAATCAACATGCAGGTTTTTAAAGTGTATAATTGATTTATATTAAGAAATTTTGTTTTTTTTTTTTTTATATAATTCAACGGATGGCGTCATATAATCATATTTATAAAGAACTTTAATAATTTTATTTTGTAAAGTTTGTAATGACTTTATGTTAGACTTCGCAGCAGTTCCCCATATTTCAATAAGATATTCGATATGAGGTTTTACTAAAGAATTATAAATAATAGGACGAATTGTATTAGGTATACATAACGAAATTCTACGTAGTGCTCCTATCAAAGGGGATATTTTATTTTTAAGATGATCAATATGATATTGCCAGGTTAACTTGCTATCCATTATAAGACCTAAATATTTTTCATGATCAGTTTTATTTATTGGCTCGTTAAAAATTGTTAGTTGGTCATGATTTGGTATATTTTTATTTTTAGGCGCGAAGATCATATATGATGTCTTTTTGGTATTAATAGTTAATAAATATCTCAAGTCTATCCTACGACGATCCCTATGTACACTACGGGGTTCTGAAACCTTCGCACAAATCGGTAGATTTAAAATTCTCTCTTTATATAAAAGAAATGTATGTAATGTATGATTAATTACATACCCACATGATCACACAGTTTGTAGTCATTGATACAGCCACATAGTCGGATAGTATTATTAATGAAGCACACAGTTACATTTTCCATAACCATGACATTAGAAAATCATAAAGTCTTGGTCGTTGACAGACTCTTACGCATCGGTGATATCTGTCGGTATTTTAATAAAACATAAGTGGATTTAATATGGTTACTATGACAACCGACATAAAACCTAATTTTATGACGGTGACGTGTTAATAGAATGAAGATCCAAATCTACCGTACAATCGGATATGATATTAATCGGTAATTTAATGGACCGAATGATTCGTTGTGAATTCGCAATGCGAATGTAAGACACTCCGTCTCTGCTTAATACATCGGTGCCTATAACTACCGGAGTATTCAAAAACGTACTCGGTACTTATATTATTTGGTATTCCCGCCCCACCAAAACCACGCAACAGTGGAATGCACGCATGTAGTAGATTTTTATGTAAAATAAAAAAAAAGTATATTGATCTCACTACAGATTAATGTATCATAGCATGGGAGTCACGTTCTTGATAGCGTTGCATACTAGAAGATCAAATTTAAGTATTCTGGTTTAATTATTAGGACGGCCCACTGTGGCTAATGTTCAATATAAATAAAGGAGGCTTTTAAGGTATACATAATATGTAGTTACAAAATGTATTCCTAAGAAGTTTAAAAAACTTTTTTTTTTACATTTTCTTTCAATAATCGGAACAAGAAAAATGATTTAACTTATAGTCTTCTACACGGAATTATAATTGTAAGATATTGAAAATCTTCATAAAAGAAAATGATGTGTTTAAAGTTAAACATTTTTCTTCTTTTAATTTAAGGTTTTAGGAATTTTAATAGCGTACAAATAGTTTTAAAGAAACAAACTATAATTTAATGACATTAGCATTTGAAAGTGCTGAGAAATCCTAATGAACAAGAGGAAACAAACAAGTAAATAAAAGTTAAATACAATGGAAGTAAGTAAGGAAGGAGTAATATATACATATAATATAAAAAAAAAATATATAAATAATTCCATGTAAAGTTTCCTACAGAAACCTGGCTTATGGCCATGATTTCAAAATACTCATCTCAACAAGTCATCTCTAACAGTCCAGTCACAACTAACTAATTCTCAGTTAAGAATATTTGACTGTATAGAAAAACTGGTATTTATAAAAATCAAGTATTGTTTCTCACACTTTCGTAGCAAACAAATAAATAATATACATTTATAAAAAATTTGATAATGTAAAATAATTTAAAATGTCCTTCCGACGTAAACTGACTAAAAATAGACGTGTGGCACTCGGAGACTGCCGCGGTAAAGCTATTGCATAGCATTTTATCAACTTATGCAATTATAATTATATTTTTATTTTATATATGCAGTATTTTTTTTTCTTTGTTCTTTTTTTCTTTGGAGATGCCGTAACTTGTGCTATCTATTTCAATAAAATCGTAATAAAATAATATAATGATACGTGTCAGTGACGAGTGCTCATTGCTCGGATGTGTATTCTTTAGTGTGATGCCACTACTGTATTTATATCACAAGCTTCTCGTCAGCAAGTCTAATAACACGTGATGTCACGTAATTATTTTTTTATAATTTTAACACCATATATATATGTACATATACATACACGATAAGGTCTAACTAGTTGCGGGCTTGAACTTACTCGTGGACGAAGACAAAAAGCACCTAGCGTTGTGTGTGAAAGAGATAGAATCAGTCGTGAGCAGTTAGCAGCTAGTTAGCCCTCATAGTGTAGTCGCACGCACACATACACCGTGCCGAAGATTGCCAAACTGAAACGACGTTCGATGTTAGGAGTTAGAAATTTTCGCTACGGAATTTCTGAATTCGGTCTCCGCGCTCAAGGCCCGCGATAGAAGCTATGCAATAAAAGGTTTAAAAGGTCTTGTACACTAGAATTAAAAAAAAAGACCAGGAATTCTTAAGAGTTAAGTACAATCCATGAAGAGATTGTTACAAAATTGCTAGGAAGAGTATATTTCCCCTTTTTTGATAAAAAATATATTTCAGTGTAACATAAAAATATAATGAAATCTTAAAAAACAATCAATTCGTTAGATAAATAAATTTTTGAAATAGGCATTCTACATAAATATTGGGTTACAAACCATATATACATACATACATTCTCATATAGTACTTTTAACTGTCAGTCCTTACATTGGTCTTACCATTATAATTTGATTTATTTCATTTGATATATACCCACACATAGACATAGGCATGAACAGAAATATATAATAAGTTGCAATAAATATGTATCATTAACAAGTCATTGTCAGACCCCTTATAAAAAATTAAATTAAAAAATAAAATGTAATATTCTTTTGTTTTTTTATGTTCCGATAATAAATTTAAAGCGAATTCCGAGTCTCCAGGCAGAATAAATAATTAAAAAATACTGCGAAACTGTAGAGATCTCGTGTATTGTATAATATGAAGTAGTATGAATTCAAGCAATATGCAACAATCTGCTACAAGAATGCTACGGAAACAAAGAGAACATTGGATAATGACCTTATGTTATACTGACAACGGTCAGTGAATGAAAAAAATTAACAAAACTAAGAACTTTGTCTAGTTGTAATAAGGAAGTGAATTCAAATCTATACTTATTCAGCATAAAATTCATCACTCTTTTATTGACATACGATACGGGTGATGATAAAAGGGAACTTAAGTGGTTAGTTCAATTATTATTTCTATATCAAATCTCCTACCCCTGCATGATCATCAAAACAATGATCAAATTTATTTAAGATTTTGAAGATTGTCTAGGTCCGATCTTGACACATCTGTATCGATTTTAATATTACCCGATTTATATTCAGAACCTCGAGCAATGCAAAGTGTAGCAAATAATGTTATCGGTTAATATATTAAGTCGTTTACGTCGATATACCCCCGGTTACCATTTATTTCAGTTATTTGTTCTGGAATATCAATTTCTTTACCAAGGCACCTATGTTCAGACCGTTCAAGTTTCACAGAACACCATCGACATATTGTCGACAAATTGGTCCGTATAAACTAAAATTTTGATTAATCCATTAACAATTTTCAGGTCATGAGGTACCCTTAATTCTATTTTTGATAGATGGACGTCATTATGATTTGAAAATGGTAGTTCCATATTAACAGTGCTATTATTGTAGGAAAATGTTAAAGTATCCGTCGCTTTCGTAACACATATTCCCGGTAATTCACTAAAGGCCCGCCCTATTATCATATCGGTGTCTTGTAGGTTATCACAAGACTATCAAAAGCGATGTGCTAGCCCCGACGCCATCTATGTTCAAATTCAAAATTCAAAAGCTACTATAGAGCTTCACCTTCTGGTGTTATAATTTGACGCCCATAACCTTTTATGCTTGTTTGACATATATTATATTTTAAATTGATTTTTAGAGCCGCTGATACTGTTATAGTATTATTAAAGTCAATATATGCAGTCAATTTAAAACCGTTAGCAATAATAATTTTACGAAATTTTGGCGATCCACATCAATCGGGCTAACAATTTAGATTTCTTTTCATCGAATTTATTGTTAGGTTTGACATAAGAACTATTTGGAGCCGATAGATTTTTAAAATAACAGTCTTTCTCTTCATAACCTACTTTACCACAGTGATCGGACTTTTTAAATCTGCAATATTCCGTTTTATGAACAATATTATTATAATTATTACATCGGACGTTTTCCCTACATTGGGATGATATACATTGGGACGATGTGAGTCCACATGAAAAACATTTAGGCCCTGAATCTTTATCAAAAGTTAAATTATTTGTTAATTTTGAGGGTTCAACTATAGTATCCGTTAAATAATTAAGTATCTTAAGAACCGGTGGCTTTAGAACCTGTGCCTCGGGTTCCAGCTTTCAAATTACGTGGCAGATTATATGCTCACTTAACTCACATGACTCTCCAAGAGCTGGCTTTTTGAAAAATAAAAGTATCACCTGTGCATCCTGACGTTTGTTAGTTGCAACCATGTCGTGTAGTTTCGCAGCGAAACCGCCATCACTACCCACAAGTTTCACAAATTTTTTTTTTTTTGGGATTACCCTCATGAAAACTGACGGGGCATTAGCTAACCCGAATGGTACCCTCAAATATTCATAAAAACTATCAAGAGTAATTAATGACGTTTTATGCATAGAATCTGCTCTAATTGATAAGTTATGGTAGCCGGAAAATAAGACTAAATTTGTAAAATATTGTTTACCCGACAACTTATTTAATTGGTCATCTATATGAGGCATAGGGAATCTATCTTTAATAGTAATCCTATTTAATTCCCTGAATCGACACAATCTATAGTCGCCCCTTTTTTTTTAGAAAAACAATCCCCATACGACTTTAAAAGATTAACCAACGTTACTTGATCATTATTCTCAATATCACTGACATCAATATTTTCAAATTCATTATAATTATCAGAACACTCTCCTCTCCTCAAAGTAAAGCAGTATGATCTCACCTCTGGGTCCGATATGCATTTTTCACCTCGTTGTTCCTTTTTTTCAATAAATGGTACGGGAACCAATATTGCAGACTTTTATGAAGCCGTTCCCATTTCGTAGCACGGAGCTGGTTACGGCATATACTACGTTACCTCATCCTGAACTGCCTGGGCCTCGTACAGTAATCTCCACAATCGGCGTCACGTATTGTAAATTGAACCAAGTTATCTCCAATCGGTACAGAAGTGTCTTCGACTAATTTTACTCTGTAATAGCTAGTATCATCACACAGGTCGAAATTATACAAGTTATTGGGGGTAGTTGTTGCCCTTGATAAGTGAGCGCCACACTGAAACACTTTTAGCGTTATGTCATTTTGATTTACAACGGTCTGGCCTATAATAAGAGAGATATCACCCAAATCGACGTTTGTTACTACAGCAGACGTTTTGACGTGAACCTCGTCGATTGATAATTCAAACTGTACCTCTCCTAATGCTCGAACTGTATCACCGTTAAATCCTTTTAACACTGTATTTGTAGGCATTAGTTTGAGTTTAAGGGCATCAGATGCTCCCTTGAGTAGTATATTAAGCTCGCTACCAGTATCTAAATAAGCCTTGAAAAAAAAGTTCACTTACCCTCACACTTTTTCTTATACACATCATTCAACTGTGATATCAATTGAACTTTCCTAACAGGATTTGGTTCTACTTCTGTTCAATTACACATGTTCGCCAAGTTCGCCATGTTCGCCAAGTTTACCACACCTGAAACACTTCGTTTATCGGGTAATTTACATGTTGTAGCCACGTGCCCTGTTTCTTTACAGCGATAACAGATCGGTGATTTTTTGAATATACTGTCTTCTGCATGTGATGTGTCGAGGTCCTTCTGCATGTGTTGCTCTTGGTATATTATTTGATTTAGAGGGTAGATATGAATCAAAAGCTGACAAAAATCCTTCATATAACTCATCCGGAGTAGAACACTGAACATTTCTACTCGTTTTTGATCGTACGTAATGTCCTTGATGCTATCCGGATCTCTTCACTTTTATACTTTTTGTTGTAGGTAATCGCACTTCTGATTATTACTTTAATTACAAAACACAACTGACTTTTCAAAGAAAATAATTAAAACAGTACGACTTCTTGGTAAATCACTTGTTTATTTCCAATTTCAAAAAGTAATGCACAATTACATCCAAAAAGGCTCTTTATATAATCTCTCCTCCCCTCTCCTCTCCTCTCCTCCTCGATACATCACACCACTCCATACCTCGCCAGCCGCCAACTCGCCCCTTAGTCAATACAGCTCCTCTTATTTTTTGTTACATATATGAAACCATCCGTTGAATTATATAATAAAAAAAAAACAAAACTTCTTAATATAAATCAATTATACACTTTAAAAACCTGCATGTTGATTAGAAAAATAATAACAAATAAAACACATTTACAATTACACTTTCATAAAAAAACACATACATACCACACTAGAAAACGTAATAAACTAGAACTTCCAAAAACCAAAACCAACTATGGAAAGAAAAACATTTTATTTGAAGGAGTTCAAATTTATAATAAATTATCAGACTTAATCATTAATAGTAAGAGTTTTCCTTTATTCAAAAAACGTGTAATGGAATATGTGCAAAATAATTTATAAGTTAATGTAACCCCTACCTAAACATGTTTGTCTAATATAACTACAGACTTTTAAATGTACCCTCAAGCAAAATTATTGTGATTTCTTATTATAAGTGAACTTTTGTGTTCTTTATGAGAAATAAATGTCTTTAAACCGAAACCGATATGATACAATATGAACACTCATACCTAACCGACATTAATTAATTAGAAATTTTGTACATATGTATATATTTGCTTATTGAAGTGGTAATTGGATTTAAAACTATTTTGTTACTATAGATAAAAGTCGATATTGTCTGAAAAATGAAATGTAAAATTAACCTGTTGGTACGATAGTGAACCGCCAAGTGAAGCAAAAATAAAAAAGCGGCATGGCCGTATTACACTTTTCTCAAATTATTTCGGGCCATTTTCGACCTATAAGTACATTTCGCATTAAACTTGACGCCTATATTTCTGGTAAGCAAGAAAAAAGTAGCTCAAGCATTACAACTAGACAAAGTTCTTAGTTTTGTTAAATTTTTTCATTCACTGACTGACCCATCATCAAAACTGTAAGGCGCTTCTAGTTTATAAAGAAGCTTCAAAATTTTGAAAACAATTTGTGTTTAGTGAATAACTCAGGGAAAAACTAAAATATTTTGAATTTTCTGTCCACCTATCAAGGTAATCTATAAATATACACGTGTAGCTCGTATCATAAGTCAGAGAGTGGGCTCTCAGAAAATTCGTTGATAGCACGAGTGTTAGAGAAGTAGATCATACTGGAAAAAAAGAGAAAAAGGAGGTTTTCCACAAAAATAAATGAGATGCCATCGATAACAAAATTAAAAAAAAAAAACAAGTCCCGCAACACTGTTCTTTCATTGTAAAATTTTGGATGATGTACGTAATACCAAGTCGGTCGATCTTTTCGGTCCCCTCTTAAGGGGCCTTCTGTCTTAAGTTATAACGTTATTAACTATCTAACCATATCTCATAGTGACCACATTAAAATTAAAAATATTTTATGTTTAAATAAATAGATTGACTTGGCATTCGCATGAAAACGCAATGCCATGAAAAACCAAATTTTTTATCAGCAAACCAAGTCTCGCAACTCAGCCAACTCGCAATTCCCGAGCGCATTAAGCAATCTTGATTACTAAAATATGTAGTGCTTGTGAGTTACATCGTGTGTATTGATATGAATTATATTTGTCATAAAAAAATTGTAGGTAATTATTAATTATTATCAAATTACAACTAACTAAATGCGATTTAACAAAAAATTATTCATAACTAATAAGAATTACTTCAGAGGTTCTATCTCGACTGACACATCTGTCGTCCATAAATCTATGTATCTCTTTTCATGATTTCTTTCGGGTTATAACCTATATCGGTATGATTTCAGTCATATTCTCATTTATATTTAACTTTGTTATGTCCCGTTTCCTTTCTAGTGATAAACTAGGGATTCGAAAGTCTCTAGTTCATCTTAGGGATACGCTTCCAGTTGTGTGAAAATTATTGACGGACCTTAACATGCAACAAGCTCATAAGCTCCATGTCCATATCCATAATATACATTTTTTATCGTCAATGTATTGTTATTATTATTTTTTTTTAATAGAAGTTTTTCAAAAGCATACGATAATAATATGATATAATATGTGAAGTAGATTAACAACATTATTATACCTTTTCGTAACACAAACAACAATTTACTAGTTTCATTTTATTTAAACATTAAATTTCCATATTTAAATTTAGAAAATTTTTCAAATTTCTCGCTACATGACATAAATTAAAACAAAATTAAACCAAAGATATGTTAAATAAAATGCTCTTCAATGGAGTATATAATACACTAGGTAAAACACAATGTTATTTCCATCAAGATTCATTTAATATAGGAAGTTTTCGACGTAGCGAAAATGTTTTTGTAATTAATTATAAAACGATAACTAATACACAATTTGATATTTTTTTTAGAATACTTTCTAAAAAAATTATCAAATTATGTAGAAAATATTCTAAATATCGAAAAAATCCACAGACTTAAAAAACATTAATAGGCAATAAATATATTGTAACTTAACATTCAGGGATATGTTACATAGGCATTTTTAATTTGTAAATTCTAAGATATGAGGGCACATTCTTAAAAATTATCGTTATGTTTAGGGATATGGTATTCGTTAAGGTATTCGTCAAACAACAAAAGTATATAACGAAACGTTTGTCTGGTAAAATTACATACTATTATTATTCAATAGCCAGTTATAATTAATTATTAGATGTCTATATGGCAAGGAGTATTCTTAAATTTCATCATTATATTCAGGCATATATAACCTGATATGCAAAATATAGCATAGTGGAGCCTCTCGATATCCCCTCCTTTAATACAAAATTTTTCCGTAAATCGTTCTCTGTCCAAGGTGCACAGCTTTGGAACTCACTCCCACCTTCTGTTTACAAAGAGAGACCAAGTGCACCTGCATTTAAACATTAACTTAAGTGACATCTTCTGTCACTTTTACCTTCTGATATGTATTGTTTATTTATTCATACTATTTGTATATATTTATATATACTATTTGTATATATGTATATTTATGTATATATCTATGTATGTATAATATCAAAATTTACTATTATTATATTTTTTTTTGTTTGCTTATCTATATATAAATCTCTATATTTTTTTCCCTTCACTCTTTTTATTGTACCTATGTACACCACGCTTCTTTATGTAGTTTCCTTTATGAAAAGGGTTTCTCCTAGAGGTCTCTTTTAAGAGATAAGTTATCCTTTGTGCATCACATGTCTTTTATAATTAATTATGTAACTATTTCTTCTCTTGGTATATAAATATAAATAAATAAATATTAAATGCTGTGAGTATAATAAATGGGGACACATGAGTGCATCATGCAGTAATAAACGGCCTAAACCTGACATTAATAAAACTAAGCCACGAAACTTGCCTCTGCCTCAATCCTCAAGGACTAATTCGTTTCAATTTAAATCCGTAGCTTGTTATTTCTGTAAGAAAGTCGGTCATAGTGAACCGAACTGTTTTGCTTAAGGACGATCGAACTCGGGTAACGTAAATTTTTGTCGAGAAGTCGTAACTGACATTAATAATCGTGACGTAATTACGGCGGTACTAGGTGGCATCCCGACAGATGTATTAATGGATACCGGTTCATACATCTAGTTAATTAGCTCTGATTTAGCTAAGCATTTTTCATGCAAACTACATGCGTGCATTCCACTGTTGCGTGGTTTTGGTGGCGCGGAAATACCAAATAATATAAGTACCGAGTACGTTTTTGAATACTCCGGTAGTAATAGGCACCGATGTACTCGTATTAAGCAGAGACGGAGTGTCTTACATTCGCATTGCGAATTCACAACGAATCATTCGGTCCATTAAATTACCGATTAATATCATATCCGATTGTACGGTAGATTTGGATCTTCATTCTATTAACACGTCACCGTCATAAAATTAGGTTTTATTTCGGTTGTCATAGTAACCATATTAAATCCACTTATGTTTTATTAAAATAACAACAGATATCACCGATGCGTAAGAGTGTGTCAACGACCAAGACTTTATGATTTTCTAATGTCATGGTTATGGAAAATGTAACTGTGTGCCTCATTAATAATACTATCCGACTATGTGGCTGTATCAATGACTAAATACTGTGTGATCATGTGGGTATGTAATTAATCATACATTACATACATTTATTTTATATAAAGAGAGAATTTTAAATCTACCGATTTGTGCGAAGGTTTCAGAACCCTGTAGGATTTAGATCGTCGTAGGATAGACTTGAGATATTTATTAACTATTAATACCAAAAAGACATCATATATGATCTTCGCGCCTAAAAATAAAAATATACCAAATCATGACCAACTAACAATTTTTAACGAGCCAATAAATAAAACTGATCATGAAAAATATTTAGGTCTTATAATGGATAGCAAGTTAACCTGGCAATATCATATTGATCATCTTAAAAATAAAATATCCCCTTTGATAGGAGCACTACGTAGAATTTCGTTATGTATACCTAATACAATTCGTCCTATTATTTATAATTCTTTAGTAAAACCTCATATCGAATATCTTATTGAAATATGGGGAACTGCTGCGAAGTCTAACATAAAGTCATTACAAACTTTACAAAATAAAATTATTAAAGTTCTTTATAAATATGATTATATGACGCCATCCGTTGAATTATATAAAAAAAAAAAAACAAAATTTCTTAATATACATCAATTATACACTTTAAAAACCTGCATGTTGATTAGAAAAATAATAACAAATAAAACACATTTACAATTACACTTTCATAAAAAAAACACATACATACCACACTAGAAAACGTAATAAACTAGAACTTCCAAAAACCAGAACCAACTATGGAAAAAAAACATTTTATTTGAAGGAGTTCAAATTTATAATAAATTATCAGACTTAATCATTAATAGCAAGAGTTTTCCTATATTCAAAAAACGTGTAATGAAATATGTGCAAAATAATTTATAAGTTAATATAACCCCTACCTAAACATGTTTGTCTAATATAACTACAGACTTTTAAATGTACCCTCAAGCAAAATTATTGTGATTTCTTATTATAAGTGAACTTTTGTGTTCTTTATGAGAAATAAATGTCTTTAAACCGAAACCGATATGATACAATATGAACACTCATACCTAACCGACATTAATTAATTAGAAATTTTGTACATATGTATATATTTGCTTATTGAAGTGGTAATTGGATTTAAAACTATTTTGTTACTATAGATAAAAGTCGATATTGTCTGAAAAATGAAATGTAAAATTAATCTGTTGGTACGATAGTGAACCGCCAAGTGAAGCAAAAATAAAAAAGCGGCATGGCCGTATTACACTTTTCTCAAATTATTTTGGGCCATTTTCGACCTATAAGTACATTTCGCATTAAACTTGACGCCTATATTTCTGGTAAGCAAGAAAAAAGTAGCTCAAGCATTACAACTAGACAAAGTTCTTAGTTTTGTTAATTTTTTTCATTCACTGACCGTTGTCAGTATAACATAAGGTCATTATCCAATGTTCTCTTTGTTTCCGTAGCATGCTTGTAGCAGATCGTTGCATATTGCTTGAATTCATACTACTTCATATTATACAATACACGAGATCTCTACAGTTTCGCAGTATTTTTTAAATATTTATTCTGCCTGGAGACTCGGAATTCGCTTTAAATTTATTATCGGAACATAAAAAAACAAAAGAATATTACATTTTATTTTTTTAATTTAATTTTTTATAAGGGGTCTGACAATGACTTGTTAATGATACATATTTATTGCAACTTATTATATATTTCTGTTCATGCCTATGTCTATGTGTGGGTATATATCAAATGAAATAAATCAAATTATAATGGTAAGACCAATGTAAGGACTGACAGTTAAAAGTACTATATGAGAATGTATGTTTGTATATATGGTTTGTAACCCAATATTTATGTAGAATGCCTATTTCAAAAATTTATTTATCTAACGAATTGATTGTTTTTTAAGATTTCATTATATTTTTATGTTACACTGAAATATATTTTTTTATCAAAAAAGGGGAAATATACTCTTCCTAGCAATTTTGTAACAATCTCTTCATGGATTGTACTTAACTACTAAGAATTCCTGGTCTTTTTTTTAAATTCTAGTGTACAAGACCTTTTAAACCTTTTATTGCATAGCTTCTATCGCGGGCCTTGAGCGCGGAGACCGAATTCAGAAATTCCGTAGCGAAAATTTCTAACTCCTAACATCGAACGTCGTTTCAGTTTGGCAATCTTCGGCACGGTGTATGTGTGCGTGCGACTACACTATGAGGGCTAACTAGCTGCTAACTGCTCACGACTGATTCTATCTCTTTCACACACAACGCTAGGTGCTTTTTGTCTTCGTCCACGAGTAAGTTCAAGCCCGCAACTAGTTAGACCTTATCGTGTATGTATATGTACATATATATATGGTGTTAAAATTATAAAAAAATAATTACGTGACATCACGTGTTATTAGACTTGCTGACGAGAAGCTTGTGATATAAATACAGTAGTGGCATCACACTAAAGAATACACATCCGAGCAATGAGCACTCGTCACTGACACGTATCATTATATTATTTTATTACGATTTTATTGAAATAGATAGCACAAGTTACGGCATCTCCAAAGAAAAAAAGAACAAAGAAAAAAAAATACTGCATATATAAAATAAAAATATAATTATAATTGCATAAGTTGATAAAATGCTATGCAATAGCTTTACCGCGGCTGTCTCCGAGTGCCACACGTCTATTTTTAGTCAGTTTACGTCGGAAGGACATTTTAAATTATTTTACATTATCAAATTTTTTATAAATGTATATTATTTATTTGTTTGCAACGAAAGTGTGAGAAACAATACTTGATTTTTATAAATACCTGTTTTTCTATACAGTCAAATATTCTTAACTGAGAATTTGTTAGTTGTGACTGGACTGTTAGAGTGGACTTGTTGAGATGAGTATTTTGAAATCATGGCCATAAGCCAGGTTTCTGTAGGAAACTTTACATGGAATTATTTATATATATTTTTTTTATATATTATATGTTACTCCTTCCATATTACTCCTTCCTTACTTACTTCCATTGTATTTAACTTTTATTTACTTGTTTGTTTCCTCTTGTTCATTAGGATTTCTCAGCACTTTCAAATGCTAATGTCATTAAATTATAGTTTGTTTCTTTAAAACTATTTGTACGCTATTAAAATTCCTAAAACCTTAAATTTAAAGAAGAAAAATGTTTAACTTTAAACACATCATTTTCTTTTATGAAGATTTTCAATATCTTACAATTATAATTCCGTGTAGAAGACTATAAGTTAAATCATTTTTCTTGTTCCGATTATTGAAAGAAAATGTAAAAAAAAAAGTTTTTTAAACTTCTTAGGAATACATTTTGTAACTACATATTATGTATACCTTAAAAGCCTCCTTTATTTATATTGAACATTAGCCACAGTGGGCCGTCCTAATAATTAAACCAGAATACTTAAATTTGATCTTCTAGTATGCAACGCTATCAAGAACGTGACTCCCATACTATGATACATTAATCTGTAGTGAGATCAATATACTTTTTTTTTATTTTACATAAAAATCTACTACATGCGTGCATTCCACTGTTGCGTGGTTTTGGTGGCGCGGAAATACCAAATAATATAAGTACCGAGTACGTTTTTGAATTCTCCGGTAGTTATAGGCACCGATGTATTAAGCAGAGACGGAGTGTCTTACATTCGCATTGCGAATTCACAACGAATCATTCGGTCCATTAAATTACCGATTAATATCATATCCGATTGTACGGTAGATTTGGATCTTCATTCTATTAACACGTCACCGTCATAAAATTAGGTTTTATTTCGGTTGTCATAGTAACCATATTAAATCCACTTATGTTTTATTAAAATAACAACAGATATCACCGATGCGTAAGAGTCTGTCAACGACCAAGACTTTATGATTTTCTAATGTCATGGTTATGGAAAATGTAACTGTGTGCTTCATTAATAATACTATCCGACTATGTGGCTGTATCAATGACTACAAACTGTGTGATCATGTGGGTATGTAATTAATCATACATTACATACATTTCTTTTATATAAAGAGAGAATTTTAAATCTACCGATTTGTGCGAAGGTTTCAGAACCCCGTAGTGTACATAGGGATCGTCGTAGGATAGACTTGAGATATTTATTAACTATTAATACCAAAAAGACATCATACATGATCTTCGCGCCTAAAAATAAAAATATACCAAATCATGACCAACTAACAATTTTTAACGAGCCAATAAATAAAACTGATCATGAAAAATATTTAGGTCTTATAATGGATAGCAAGTTAACCTGGCAATATCATATTGATCATCTTAAAAATAAAATATCCCCTTTGATAGGAGCACTACGTAGAATTTCGTTATGTATACCTAATACAATTCGTCCTATTATTTATAATTCTTTAGTAAAACCTCATATCGAATATCTTATTGAAATATGGGGAACTGCTGCGAAGTCTAACATAAAGTCATTACAAACTTTACAAAATAAAATTATTAAAGTTCTTTATAAATATGATGAATTAAAAAAAAAAAAAAAAAAAAATTCTTAATATAAATCAATTATACACTTTAAAAACCTGCATGTTGATTAGAAAAATAATAACAAATAAAACACATTTACAATTACACTTTCATAAAAAAAACACATACATACCACACTAGAAAACGTAATAAACTAGAACTTCCAAAAACCAAAACCAACTATGGAAAGAAAAACATTTTATTTGAAGGAGTTCAAATTTATAATAAATTATCAGACTTAATCATTAATAGCAAGAGTTTTCCTATATTCAAAAAACGTGTAATGGAATATGTGCAAAATAATTTATAAGTTAATGTAACCCCTACCTAAACATGTTTGTCTAATATAACTACAGACTTTTAAATGTACCCTCAAGCAAAATTATTGTGATTTCTTATTATAAGTGAACTTTTGTGTTCTTTATGAGAAATAAATGTCTTTAAACCGAAACCGATATGATACAATATGAACACTCATACCTAACCGACATTAATTAATTAGAAATTTTGTACATATGTATATATTTGCTTATTGAAGTGGTAATTGGATTTAAAACTATTTTGTTACTATAGATAAAAGTCGATATTGTCTGAAAAATGAAATGTAAAATTAACCTGTTGGTACGATAGTGAACCGCCAAGTGAAGCAAAAATAAAAAAGCGGCATGGCCGTATTACACTTTTCTCAAATTATTTCGGGCCATTTTCGACCTATAAGTACATTTCGCATTAAACTTGACGCCTATATTTCTGGTAAGCAAGAAAAAAGTAGCTCAAGCATTACAACTAGACAAAGTTCTTAGTTTTGTTAATTTTTTTCATTCACTGACCGTTGTCAGTATAACATAAGGTCATTATCCAATGTTCTCTTTGTTTCCGTAGCATTCTTGTAGCAGATCGTTGCATATTGCTTGAATTCATACTACTTCATATTATACAATACACGAGATCTCTACAGTTTCGCAGTATTTTTTAAATATTTATTCTGCCTGGAGACTCGGAATTCGCTTTAAATTTATTATCGGAACATAAAAAAACAAAAGAATATTACATTTTATTTTTTTAATTTAATTTTTTATAAGGGGTCTGACAATGTCTTGTTAATGATACATATTTATTGCAACTTATTATATATTTCTGTTCATGCCTATGTCTATGTGTGGGTATATATCAAATGAAATAAATCAAATTATAATGGTAAGACCAATGTAAGGACTGACAGTTAAAAGTACTATATGAGAATGTATGTATGTATATATGGTTTGTAACCCAATATTTATGTAGAATGCCTATTTCAAAAATTTATTTATCTAACGAATTGATTGTTTTTTAAGATTTCATTATATTTTTATGTTACAATGAAATATATTTTTTTATCAAAAAAGGGGAAATATACTCTTCCTAGCAATTTTGTAACAATCTCTTCATGGATTGTACTTAACTCTTAAGAATTCCTGGTCTTTTTTTTAAATTCTAGTGTACAAGACCTTTTAAACCTTTTATTGCATAGCTTCTATCGCGGGCCTTGAGCGCGGAGACCGAATTCAGAAATTCCGTAGCGAAAATTTCTAACTCCTAACATCGAACGTCGTTTCAGTTTGGCAATCTTCGGCACGGTGTATGTGTGCGTGCGACTACACTATGAGGGCTAACTAGCTGCTAACTGCTCACGACTGATTCTATCTCTTTCACACACAACGCTAGGTGCTTTTTGTCTTCGTCCACGAGTAAGTTCAAGCCCGCAACTAGTTAGACCTTATCGTGTATGTATATGTACATATATATATGGTGTTAAAATTAAAAAAATAATTACGTGACATCACGTGTTATTAGACTTGCTGACGAGAAGCTTGTGATATAAATACAGTAGTGGCATCACACTAAAGAATACACATCCGAGCAATGAGCACTCGTCACTGACACGTATCATTATATTATTTTATTACGATTTTATTGAAATAGATAGCACAAGTTACGGCATCTCCAAAGAAAAAAAGAACAAAGAAAAAAAAATACTGCATATATAAAATAAAAATATAATTATAATTGCATAAGTTGATAAAATGCTATGCAATAGCTTCACCGCGGCAGTCTCCGAGTGCCACACGTCTATTTTTAGTCAGTTTACGTCGGAAGGACATTTTAAATTATTTTACATTATCAAATTTTTATAAATGTATATTATTTATTTGTTTGCAACGAAAGTGTGAGAAACAATACTTGATTTTTATAAATACCTGTTTTTCTATACAGTCAAATATTCTTAACTGAGAATTTGTTAGTTGTGACTGGACTGTTAGAGTGGACTTGTTGAGATGAGTATTTTGAAATCATGGCCATAAGCCAGGTTTCTGTAGGAAACTTTACATGGAATTATTTATATATATTTTTTTTATATATTATATGTTACTCCTTCCATATTACTCCTTCCTTACTTACTTCCATTGTATTTAACTTTTATTTACTTGTTTGTTTCCTCTTGTTCATTAGGATTTCTCAGCACTTTCAAATGCTAATGTCATTAAATTATAGTTTGTTTCTTTAAAACTATTTGTACGCTATTAAAATTCCTAAAACCTTAAATTTAAAGAAGAAAAATGTTTAACTTTAAACACATCATTTTCTTTTATGAAGATTTTCAATATCTTACAATTATAATTCCGTGTAGAAGACTATAAGTTAAATCATTTTTCTTGTTCCGATTATTGAAAGAAAATGTAAAAAAAAAAGTTTTTTAAACTTCTTAGGAATACATTTTGTAACTACATATTATGTATACCTTAAAAGCCTCCTTTATTTATATTGAACATTAGCCACAGTGGGCCGTCCTAATAATTAAACCAGAATACTTAAATTTGATCTTCTAGTATGCAACGCTATCAAGAACGTGACTCCCATACTATGATACATTAATCTGTAGTGAGATCAATATACTTTTTTTTATTTTACATAAAAATCTCGTATCAAATCGTAGCACAGTACTCTGGAGCTTTATGAATACCTGGTACATTATATTATGAAATAAACCTGACTTGAACTATGTTTTGTTTTGTTTTAAAAAGAACGAGAAAATTAATCCAAAACAATAATGATTAATTAAATGTATAAGAGGCAGAAAAACAGAATTAAAAAATATATTTTATTGTTATTCTAAATAAATAAATCAGAAAAATAATAATAATTTATTTATTAATTAATGTTCAACAAATCGATAGATTTTTTCGGTTAGTTTCAGGCGAATCAGCAAAAAGGAGTTATTCCCAAATCTAGTAGTTAAGAAAGTGGAGACTCGAAATAGACTTCACAAACTAAAGGCATTTGTCTAAAAATAATATCGTTATTTCCCAGCTTTGCAAGTTAAAAAGATTTTTTTTTATTTCTCGTAGCTCCAACGCTACTCATATCACCTTACCAGGAGAACATAGATCTTTGCGGGTGATTTTACACTATAGATTGAAAAAAAACCGATATGGGACAGATGAGTTTTATTAAATTTATATCTTTTTTTTTTTTGGAGTCGGATTGAAAAATATTAAGTGATGAAATACATGTGTATTTCATCACTTTATTACATGATTGTAGATTAGGGTAGGTTAATTCGACGATCCCCCGGGGGCTGTCAACTTGTCGTGGTGGGGGGCTTGAGTGCTCCAGTGATCCCCAGGGCTTTACCGGCAGGTATGTACTACCATACCGGACGGGTCTGGGGTGAGGGGTCAGACTAAGAGCGACACAAGCGGTGTCTAAATACATAGTTTCACTGTTATATTTCTAAAAATGACAATTTTCCATACGAACATTCATCACCTGTTTTTACCCCAATTTTCGCTATATAAAGTAGCCTATGTTCTTTCATTCCTAATAAAGTGTCTAAATACAAAGTTTCACTGTTATATCTTCAAAAATGACGATTTTCCATACGAACAGTCATCCCCTCTTTTTACCCATTCCCTCATTTTTTGCGATAAATACCAAATTTCATCAAAATCGGTTGACTGGTTTAGGCGTGAAAGCGTAACAGACAGACAGACAGAGTTACTATCGCATTTATAATATAATAATAATAATAACAGAAATAATAATAATGATAAAATATTAGTATATAGTAAAATAGTATATAGTATAATAGTATAATAGTATATAGTATGGATTTAATTTTTTATTTTTTATTTTTTAATCATACATGAAGTATGAAATATTTAATGAGTAAATAAGAGATGGTTTTTTATCTCTGCCTTTACTTTATAAAACTACCTGTCTATCTTTACTTTTATTTACTTTTTACTGGATAATGCACGTTCCTTTAAAAAATAAGTTTAAATTTAAAAACAAATTGTGAACCGTAGTTTCAAGTCACGTTTATTGCGTATTATGAAGTACCAGGTGTTCATAAAGCTACAGAATACTATTACACAATTTGCTACGGGGATGCTACGAAAACCCAGAGAATTGGTTCTACGATAAACATACAAATATGAATTTCAAAGGGTTAATAGTGCAGACGTTGTGACAAACATGCATGCACGAACTAAGGCGAAACTATATTTTAGTGTCGGCTATCATGAAGAAAGGAATTCCCGTTTTCAAAATTAAATCAAACTAAGATATCTAAAATCAGAGAGCATAAAGGGCAATTGTATCAGGCTTACTGAAAACTAATGTAAAAAACAGTTTTTTTTCTTCTGAGATTTTCTTAGACATACATTTTGTAACAATGTATTTTGTCAATCTTAAAAGTCTGCCTTACATACATATCTTGAAAACTAAGAGCAGTGGGTAGTCGTATCAGTATTGTATACAAATCAGAATACTTAAGTCTGTTCTCCTAGTATGCAACGTTATCAAAAACGTGAGTCCCATATTATGTATTTATACGTAACTGTAGTCAGGTCAATAAAGTTTTACTTTTCACAGCAATCATGAAACATATTGTACAACTCCTTCAGACTTATGAAGTCCTGGTTCCCGCACTATGTAACAAACGTGACCAATTTTCGAAGTTCTGGTGATTCCTTTGTAGCAAGCAACCATGATCAATTGACAGACGAGATGAAAATGAAATCATATACATATTTTCTAATCAGAAAATACATACGAGTATTTGTCGAAGTACGGTCCAGGCCGTGGTTTTTAAAAAGAGTGACGCCAGCATAACTGACGTCATCAATGACTTTATTCTTAATTGTAGACCAACATTGTTGTGACTACACTTACACAGGTGGCTACGCAGGTGGTTATGCGGCTAACACCTGATTATTTCAACTACCCACAATTATTAGTTTTTTGAATAATAAGAACTACACCGTTATATATGTTTTTTTTTTTCAGTAAATTTTAGTCAAAATTGATTAAGTGTCTATTTCGAAGTAGAGAGACGAAAGTGGCTGTACGAACTTAGTGCCTTATCATTTATAGAAAAAGAAATGCCCGCTTCGAAAGTAAATTTTTTTTTATTGGTCTCGTACCGCAACTCATAACATCGTACCAGGGAAACATAAATCTATGAAGGTGATGTTTCACTATGAATTGAGAGTGAAATTTGTGCTATATGAACATATTGGGACGGACGTGTGTTTTAAATATTTCATATCAATATATATTGATATTTATTTGTTTGTGTGTGTTCGTGTGTCATGGCCTAATTTACATTAATAAGAGCTTATTTATTTATTATTTTTTTCCCGTTATTCTTATGAAGAAAAATACCCCTAGGACAGTCCGAGAGGGGGGGCGAAAGATCTGTCCACCGGTCGATGTAAACGGCGAAAACGGCGCGAATACGGATTTGAAATGCCCTACGTGCGGGAAAAATTACAAGAGACGAGCCTGGTACATTAAACATCTAAAAACACATAATGGTGTTGAAGCACGACAATCGTCGGTAAGTTCTTCAACTTTCACTTCGGATAGAGTTGACCCTCATGTATCCCATGGTGAACCATTAACTGGAAACTACCAGGAGTCCATTGACATCCGGACACGTCTTAGCATTCCAAACATGAAACAATCGACTTGGAAAGTTCACGACGACAATTTAGCGGACCTGTTAGAGCATCCGGGCTCGAAGCAGGAATTGAACTCGCGAGTAGAAACTTTCCAAAATACTATTTACGACTACTTTAACGAGCAATATCCACCTCGAAATCATTACGCTCGCAAAAATAAAGACAATTCTTTCAAGATAAAAATGAGGAGGAAAAAACGGGAATTAATAAAAAATCTACGTATAGCCAAAGCCCTAGGCGACAATCACCTTAGTCATCAACTAGCTAGGGCGTTAAGATCGATTCTAAAATTAATTCAAGGAATATCGGCGCAAACCGCAGAAAATCGCGATAATTTTGACCGGGCAAAACAGGAAGTAGATTTTGATAAAAACCCTTTTGAGTATTCGAAAACTATTTTTAAGAAAGAACGCGGACAGCTTCTCTTGACCAATGAACAAATTTACGATCATTTTAAGAGCACATACGAAGTGCCTAAAAGTGTAAGACTCTATGCGGATCCCAACGAACAAAAACCTGGAATTCCTCGTTTCGATTTCCACGGCATTCCACCAACGCTAGATGAGATAAATATTCAGATAAAGAAAAAATCGTCTAAATCTGCGCCGGGACCCGATGGTATCCCATATATAGTCTTTAAAAAATGTCCATCGGTTCGTAAACATCTCACATATATATACGATAAAATCTGGTCAAGGAAGCAAATCCCGGAGTGCTTCGGGAAAGCAATTTTTGTCCTCATTCCCAAAAAAGATCGAGTCACAGATCCAAAAGATACTAGACCGATAGCCTTAACAAATACTATATCCAAAATCTTTTTCTCAGTTCTACAAACGAGAATGACGCGATTCATGCTGAGCAACAGGTATTTTAGGCCAAATCACCAGAAAGGGTTTTTACCCGGAATTTCTGGATGCCTAGAACACAACACTTTGCTGTCGGAGAGTTTAAAAGATGCTAGGAAAAGCGAGAGGCAAATTACAGTTTGTTGGATAGACTTAGAGAATGCGTTCGGGTCGATACAACACGAACTGATGCTATTCGCGCTGAGATGGTACAACTTTCCGCCCCTAGTTATTGATATGATCGCGTCGTATTACTCAAAATTAAAGTTTTCTATAACAACTAAAGAAGGCCATTCAAAAACTTTTAGTTACAATGTAGGACTATTTCAAGGTTGCTGTTTGTCTCCAATTGTATTTAATATTGTAATTAACATCTTAGTAGATAAATTAACCAGCAACGAGAAAAAATGGGGGTATCGGTTCAAGTTTAATAATAAATACACGGAATCCATTTTAGCCTTCGCTGACGATCTCGCAATACTGACACGTAACCCCAAACACTGTCAAGTACTATTAGATGAAGTGGATAGATTCTGTGAGTGGACCGATGGATTGAGGACAAAACCAAGTAAATGTCACTGTCTGTGTCTCGGTAGGCGGAGTACAAGATACACCTCATACGATCCGGGATTATCGTTAGGCGGTCAATGCATTTCTACGGTTACAGAAAATGCACCATTTAAATTTCTCGGTCGGAAGATTGATAATATAGGTCGTACTCCATCTTTGGAAGGTATAGTAGATAGCTTTTTGAACGATCTCAACAAGGTAGATAGCCAACAGATCAGTAACGTTAAAAAAGCTTGGATCTACGATAATTATCTAACTTCACGTTTAAATTGGCCTTTCCTCGTTTATGATTTTAATAAAACCCTTTTGTCAAAGTTAGATGCAGGCGTCATAAAGATGTTGAAGTTGTGGCTCGGGCTCGCGCTAACGGCTGATTCATCGGCTTTATTTAGGGATCGCAATAGTTTTGGGATGAGTCTAAAAAGGCCATCGGAGCTCTATAAACACCTGAGAGTTTCCAAGAGGTACATCTTGGGGAAATCCCAGGATGACGTTGTTACATCGCTCCCAAAAGACAAAGATGCCCCAGAGCTAGAGTCAAGGCTTCATTTCCACAAGCAGTTTATGATAGGAGCGCAAAGTAACAGAGTAGGGTTAGGATCAAGTAGGAAGGTCCAAGATACGGATATATTGAAGTCTTTTATTCGACAAGACGAGAATGATAAATATAAGATCCATGCAATAAGTTTAGAAATGCAGAACGAGTGGTTAGACATAGGAGATTTTTGCATCCCATTGGCACTAAAGTGGCGCACCTTAATCCATGATTGGTCGCCAGCATTGCTAAAATTCTATCTCAATGCGTTCCAGATGACTCTCCCAGATCAGAGTAATTTAGTAAGATGGGGTAAAGGTACCGAAAAGACTTGCTATATCTGTGGGAAGGCAGTTGGAACTGCTAGGCACTTGTTAGTGGGATGTAAGGTACTCCTCGATAGCGGTCAATACTCGCGTCGTCACGATAGGGTTCTGGAAATCATACGTGAAGCGGTTAGTCTTTCGGTAGCCAGAGCGCAAAAAGGAATAACCACAAACGAGCGATCAGTAGGTTTTGTGAGAGAGGGCATTAGGACTATAAAAACAAATGTCAAGCCTTACTCCATCCTTAAAGCGGCTACGGATTGGACTATAATGATGGATACGTGTGAAAAACAATACAAAATCCCCGAGGATATTTGTGCGTCGGCCTCCAGACCGGACATATTCATGTATTCGCGAATCTTAAAGCGCGTTGTGATGATAGAGCTTACGGTTCCTTGGGAAACCAACATCCCCAAAGACCATACCATCAAGGTCAACAAATATTACGAGCTCACAAACGAACTCACTCGAAATAGGTTCGTCGTGGATTTATATGCGGTAGAAGTGGGAGCGAGAGGTATAACGGCTAAATCTCTCTACAACCTACTAAAAGACTTGGGCCTGTCCAGAACTCACATCAATTCGTTCTTGGAACGTACTTCGAAGGCAGCTCTAGTAGGTTCTTTTCAAATATGGTTAGGTAGGGAGAGGAGCTTGGACAGTGGAGGTGAGCGTTTAACGCGCGTTAGTTAGGGGCCCCTTAAACCTACACCTGGGTCGCAAGTCCCAGGCACTGTTGAAGCTCCACTCCCTGCAACGCAATGGACCCGGCACCCGCACGGTGAATCCATTGAATGCTAAGAGGTTTCGTCTCTGTCTTGTTCTTGTGATATATAAGTTTCTTTTGCGTGTTCCTGAAATCTTGCATTATGGAAGTGAATTTTGCTTTCATAAAATAATTTGCATTATTTTCAAGTTCGTAGAGCAGTGGACCATCGTCGTTCCGTATTGCATTCAAAACATGATTCCTGAATTAATGTTCATCTGTAATACAAGGTTATAAGGTCAGGGTATATAAAACTATCAAGGTGATCTTTCTCCGCTTTAATCTCATGCTTATGTTTGCCCGTTGTTAAATTTTTTTGGGTAATTTTAAGTGTTGCATTGCATTGCATTGCAAAGATTTTAAGTTTTGTAGAAAAAAAGGATAAGAGATCATAAATTATTAAAATTGATTTAGAGTCATCTCAGAGTCTCAGAATTCCAAAGCACCGAGAGAATTTTTTCAGCTTTGTCTAAAAAAGCCTGATTATAAATATAAATTATAAATACGTACACATTTACATACATATATACTTATATATTAATATTATACATAATATCTCTACAAAATATTTGAAGCGTAGTAGTACTCTTTTCCTTTAGTGACTTTACTAGTGCCCTTATTACTAAAATAAACGTGAGTACCTAATAATATCTTGCATTCACATTCATAGACGATTCACGACGAGCATTTTTTTTATATTTTGTAAACCTTGATCAGAAAGGAATTTTATACAAAAATAACCAATCGGACCATACTTTCTACAAAAAGAATTAATCCAGAAAAATTTCAATGTAATTTTCAAACTGTCTGTTTAATGCAGAGATGATTCTCAATAAAAATAATTAATCAATCTAGAAAAGAAAAGTCGATGGATCTCCTTCACAAAGCTGATTTTGATTTATTGATTGATTTCATAACACCGCCGCAACTCACTAACTAACTCACTAACATCTTACCAGGAGAACATAAAACCAAGCCGATGATGCTTCACGGGAAGATAAAAGTGAAACTTTTCATTCATATGTATTTATTACACATTAAACTTATGTTTGTGGGTCGGTCATTATTATGTTTCTGTGAGCTTGGGCTGACTGGCTTTATCGATTTTTCATCCTATTGCTTTTAAAATGTAGTGATTCACAGCGATACGCTAGTCACAATCAGCTGACTCTCACTGCTATGGAATGTCTGCCTCCATCTGCCCCTAGAAGATTGAGGTCATAATTAAAAGAAAAAAAAAACAAATATTTACAATTATCTCTACTTGTACTATGTATCAGTCTAACATCGTATTTGTCATAAAACTTAATAAATACTCCATTGCATAGTAATTTCATAAAAAAAATAAATTCAAACAAGAAAATTCAAATTTTCGAGAAAAAGAAACAAAAAATTCAAAGAAAGTTTTCTGAACCATTGCCTCTCTATTTATGTTCTCCTGGTTGACAGTGTTATGAACAACGTGACTGTTACGTTCTGTTACCTAACTCGAAACATCTTACCAGGAGAACATAAAACTGTGTAGTTAGTTCTATAGTGTGCTTTTGCTACGAAATACTCGTGTCTTATGATTTCCTGGTTTCCCATCCGCTGAGATAAACGTGACTGACTGTGGCTTGTTTGTTTGTTTGTTTGTTTGTTTGTTTGCTTGCTTGTTTCGTTTGCACAACAAACTACGTGAAGTTTGTTACGTACGCGCTACATATTATAAAATAAATGAACATCGCCGGGGCAACATCGTTGTATGGATAAGATATCATATAACAAGTAACGCCGCTGACTCCGCGGAACGAACACCAAGCCGTGTGAACCAGAAGATTCCTGATACCAAACAAGCTATGGAATGGGATTGCTATCCTAACATCGGGGCAATCATGTAGTCTTAGGTATAGGTTATAAGTTTTAATATGTAATTTTTATTATAATATACATATAAGTAAGTTTCGTAGTTTTCCTGGAACCTCCGGTTGCCACCTTATATAATTAGTTACTTCTTTATTTGGTGACTGGGGAGTTGGTTTAAAACGTTAAAAAAACCGTTTTGAAATTTTGTGAGTAACTTTATTTTATAAATTTAAACTACTTACTTTTTTAAAAATAATACTGTGGAATATTTGATTATTTCATAATAGAAGGCAAATTTCGTCTCAACTTCCATATTAAATAAATAATAAATAAAAGAGAAAGTATTATCTCCTTGAAAACCATCTGCTCACAGGCATTGCATTTAAATGAGGGCTTGCGAAAAAAAAATTGTCTCAAGTATCATGAAGAAAAGGAATTCCCGTATTCCCGTATAATTAACTCAAAAAAAGGGTGAATAAGACCGAATGACAAACTCCAAAATTCTGTTTACCACGAGACTTCACATTGGCTCCTTTCTATAAATAAAATGATCGTTTTAAATCTTTAAAGACTTACTAAATAATTCTTTAAAAATTTTAAGGATATTTTCACTATAATATTGTTTAACAAAGTTTTCTAAGTAGATCTTAATCCAACAAATGACAACTAAAAGGATGTGCAGTCTTGTCAATTTGCAGCTATTATAAGTTTCGAATTACTTGTGGTATTAGAAATCGGTGGCGGGAATAGGGGTTGTTTTATTTCAACAAAATTATATTCATTTATACGTTGAAGCAATCGCATGAAAAGCTTCTTAAAAGCGATATCACATGGCATAAAGGGCAATTGTACCAAGCGTGGTGGTTTCAGTGTGGTCATAATTTTATATTTCTTCACAACTGGAAAAATACATATGTGAATATACTTATATATATATGTTCTCTTTGTTTTCGTAGTATTCTCGTACCACTCTCGTAGCATTGTGCCTTAAGATTATGAATACCTAGAACTTCATTTTATGAAATAAAGTTTGTTTCTTCGTAGTTTTTTTTTTCTTATGAAACGAATAAAACAAAGAAAAATATATATTTTTAAAATTTTAAAAACTATAAATATACTTTTATATATAACAAAACATGTATATGAATGATAAATAATAAAAATAAATCAAAAGGGTTATGCGTAGAAAAAGTGAATTGTTTGAAATATACATACACAGATTACTTTCAACTAAAGCAGAAAGAAGCTTGTTTCAATAGTTATTCTGTCTGGTGACTCTGAGTTCCCACTGAATTTACTATCGGAACATAAACAGAACAAGGATATTCTATTATTTCTTTTATTTCGGTTTAAGGAGTTTGACAATGTGTAAATTTTAATGATATGAAGTGTACATTGAAGTTGTACGAGTACATATTCTTATGAATTCTTAGATTTCGAAGCAACCTCGTATCAATTGATACCATAGTACTTTACCTTTATAAAACTACATGGTGCTCCTTACTAAAGGTAGTCTGTTAAAGTAATCGTAAAACACGTCACGTTTCTACATCGCGGTATCAGTTAACACAGAATGTCTGGAGGTGTTTTAGTTCATATTGCACATAAATGTAATAAATAAATAATAATAAATATTATAATATATTGTAATACTAAATATTGTACTAAATTCCTAAATATTAAACAGTCTCAAAATACTAGCTATAGGTTGTATTCGCAAATTTTTGTAGATCTCCGAAATGGATCTGATAAACACGTCTTATTATGAACTAAACGTGAATATTGGCTTCGAGATTGCCATGACAGCGTCGTGACGCCACGAGAGCGACTTAATGCTTTTCCTAGTATAGACTCTATAGTTACTTTATTGAGTAATTGGCCCCATGCTGTAAAGAAAAAAAAATAAATTCAAATAATTTAATCTAGTAAAATTTTGATATGGTTTTGAAAGCGTTTTTGGTTTTTGGTTTCTGAAAGTCATTTCAAACAAGCTAATGATGTCAGTAGCAGAAAATTTTGTAATAAAATAATTTCAAAATAAAATCAACTATTTAATCATTTATATTTTGCATTGTATTTCGAGTCTTCAATCCAAATTCTTTCACTCAATTAATATTCACGGCTTAAAAACTACTCCTTCCAAATATAACTCAAAACTTGTCCGACGTTGATAAATTTGTTAATTTGTAATTTTTTTAATCATACATAAAGTATGAAAATATTTAACACCTAAATAAGATTCGGTTTTTTATCTTTATAAAACCACCTGTCTTTCTTTATCCATATTTACTTTTTGCTGGATGATGCACGTTCCTTTTAAAACAAGTTAAAATTTAAAAACAAAATGTGAAACGTAGTTTCAAGTCACGTTTATTTCGTAATATGAAGTACCAGGTGTTCATAAAGCCACAGAATACTACGATACAATTTGCTACGAGGATACTACCAAAATAAGAGAAGTGGAATAAATATACAAATATGCATTTCAAAGGGATATGTGATTAGATTTAACATTTTTCTAAACTATAATCTCTTAATTTATGTTCTTCTTTCTAGACTAGAGACTATTACGTAACTCAAAACATCTTATCAGGAGAACATAAAACTGTGTAGTTCTTATAAATGCGCTTTTGCTACGAAATATGTGATGAAGACTTCTATTTCCCTGTTTCCCATCCAATGAGATAATCGCGACTGGCGTTATTCCTTCTTGTGGCAAACATGCATGCACGAACTAACGCGAAAATATATTTTAGTGTCGGCTATCATGAAGACAGGAATTCCCGTATTCAAAATTAAATCAAACCAAGATATCTAAAATCAGATTGCATAAAGGGCAATTGTGTCAAGCTTGGTGTCAGTTTGATCATCATTTTATGATTCTTTCCACTACTAAAGCTCTAAAAATACTTATATGTATGTTATACTTATCGTGTTTTCAAAGCTCTGTTTGTTTTGGTAGCATCCTCATAGCAGATCGCAGCATATTGCTTTAGCATATGCTGCTATTCATGAGAATACCTGGAACTTCATTTTATGAAATCCATGTGACCTCTACAAGTTCTTCGTGATGTTTTTTTATACTTTAAGTAAGAACTTGTAGAGGTCACATATATTTCATAATATGAAGTACCAGGTATTCTCATGAATAAAGAAAGAAAAGAAAAAGAAGTATTTACTCCAAAAATAAATCAACAAAAACCACTTTTACATAAAAAAATATGTATGATAAAAAGAAAAAGAAATAAAAAAATAAAAATTAAAAGTGAATTGATCAAAATATACACATAACTTTCAACTAAACAGAAAGAAGACTGTTAGGATTGTAATTAAGTTTGGAGCTTCTGTTCATTTTGAATTTAATATAGGAACAAACAAAACAAGAGAATATTTTATTGTTTCTATTTTATTTGTTTATATGGGAATTATGATTTCGACGGTCGGTGGATGCAATGAAACCAAAATTTAAATGACTTAATTTAATTTTAAATTTAAATTACAATTAATTGGTTCGACTATATTGTACGAAGGGTGAACAAATAGTGACACAATATTCTAAAATATTCGAAAAAGAAATATAAAACTAAAAAGTCTGTTCACACGGAACTGCTGAGTCAGACCCGTGTAGAATGAACAAGTTTACTTAGAAGCTTAGCGCGGCCTGCGATTACACCGTAATTCTTTTAATATCTAATTTAACTATCACTGTGACACCGTCACGTAACACCTCCCTCCTGAAGATCAGCGAGTATGGGCAACGTTAGTTGTGAATTGAGCTGGGGGTTGATTGAGATCGACCCTTCTGGTTGGTGTTGGGATGGTGTAAACTGCTTGCAATTCCATCTGGTTGTCTTCAGGGTTGTCTCCGGAATGTAATGTCCGCTTGTAGAAATACTTGCGATATAATAGAGCGGCGGCTAGTGTGCCTACACTCATCAGTACCACGTAGAGAGGGATAGTGGTGTGATACAGTGTATAATTTGGGTTCTGGTCTAGGGTCAGCAAAGGTTGTAAGCCGACCTTGGTGTTTATTTCATGAAGACGCTTCAGATCGATAGAGTTCAGTTTAATTTTAGATGCTGAGGCTGGAGTGACGTTGTAGCTGGGCAGGTCCATTATTCTCACCGCTTGTCCTTTTAGCCGGTTATTGACGTTCGTTAATGTAAACTGCGGTGTTTCAATATAACATGCTTGAGGAATTGTAACGAGATAGCTGCCGTGTAGTGTGCGATACGAATCTTGTCCACAGGATAAATGAGTTATAGTCGGAGCTGGGAAACTGATGCTGTAGTGTAGATCGTCGAGTTTCTCAAAAGCTGCCTTCTTCAATGATACGGTGAGAGGGTTGCACGACGAACCACGTTGCTGAGTTAAGATGAGATGCTGGATACAATCATTGGATTCCTGGCTTTGAAGATGGCGATTATCCTCGCAAAGATACCACTTACTGGACTTAGGGCATTCTGCCTCTATGTACATGAAATCTTTCTCATACAAGGTTAGATAAGGGAACGGTGGAATAAGGATTTCTTGATTAAGGTTAGGTATAATAGATAGTTTATACATATCATAAGTATAAGGCAAAACTATGGGGATTTTATAAACTATAACTATTTTATTTCCTACGTAATAAGAACCTATCTTAATTATATCAAAGTAATCCCTAATATCTAAATCTAACACCTTCTGCCTGCCATATAGGTTACTAACATTACTTATCATTGAATTCATAGTTTCTAAATTCAAGACCGCATGATGCACGGTGGACAGTTTAATAAAACCTAGTACGTTTTGAAGTTTATATAGCTCATGGGTAACGGAATCTACATTATCAGTTATAATTAAAAGTATCTGAGCTAAATGTGCATACTTGATTAAGTCGTTATCACTCGTAATAATGCTTTCACTTATTTCATTAATAAGGGTTTGCAAATGACTCTGATTTTCTATTATATTACTTATAATTTTTGAATACTGTGAGGACCATTCTTTAGAGCGACTGACATGACTATTGAATTCAGTGACTAATTTGTTTTCACTGGCCTGAAGGGATTTTATAGCTTCATCATAATGCTGAGCGTCCGTATAATCGAGATTTCCCGTTATACTTTTGATCACTGACCCGAGTCCATCTATGAGGCCTCTCTTTGCACGATCTGTCTCAAAAGACTTTAATTGGTTTAAAACATTATAAAGCTTATTTTCCAAGTAATTCATGTGAGGTTGATATAATGAGTTGGTTCTATTATGTAATTGAGGGCTAAAACTATCTAGCTGGTTTTTCACAGATTCGATTGTACTGCGTATCTCATGAAGGTCTATGTGTTGTATGAAAGAATGATAGTGAGATATAATCTTAGCTAAACCTAGTTTGAATGGTAAAATTCCGGGTCCATTCCCAAACTCTCAAGTTTTATCTCTTGCGTTAGGGATGGTATGAGGAAGAGATGAAGTACCAGGAGTTCCTGCAACAATTGTGTACTTTTAGGTACTCTTTTTAATCTTGACTTGGAAATAAGGCCTTGTTTTCGTTTAGTGTAAATGTGAATTGGGAGATTAGCTGTCACCTCGTCACGTGTGTAACGCGGAGCCAACTTTTGACGCGATGCAACTGGGTTTTTAATGAAAACAGGTTGGTCAGGTGAAAAGGTAACTTCAGGCTCGCGATCCTTATTATGTCCTGCCATTATATTAGTCCGTTCGTCAATACCTATCTCGTGAACCGTGTTATATACTATAGTCATTTTAGTTTTATGATCTATCATGTATTGTTGTAACAAGTGTGCGGAAATGTCTATATTAAAAGGATCACGAGGATCGAAATGTCCTGTAACAAGATCTAGAGGTTTACACTTAGTAAAACTATGAATACTACTGTTATAAGCTAAAATCGTGTAAGGCATAATATTAATTACTGAATCTGATTTTTGGCTCAATTTAAGAATACGTAAATGTTCTAGTATAGTAGAATGGAATCTTTCCACAATTCCATTTTCATTAGGTGTATGTGGAGCAACCCTATGATGGTGAATTTTATAAAATTTAACAAATTCTGCCATAAGCTGATTAGTAAATTCAGTTCCATTATCTGTAACAATAGTAATCGGTACACCATGGTTAGTGCAGAAATTAAGTAAACCCTGTAAGACGCTAACTGCAGTTCCATCTCTCAAATGATAAGCCTGACCAAATTTTGAAAATGCATCTACAATAGTTAAGAATTCTTCACTCTGTATAGTCAAGAGATCTAAATGTACTAATTCAAATGGCCTTGAGGCAGGTGTTAAAACTTGAAATTGCTGCCTGATAGGGTTGCGGTCATATTTTGCTTGACCACATATAATGCATTCGTTTATAAATTTTGATATATGCTCTTTCATCTTAGGCCAAAAATATCTGTGAGAGAGAGAAAGGTAGCATTCATTGATGCTTCGATGATTAGTTTTCCCATTGTGGTATTTATGAATGATGTCTTGTTGCTGGAGATACTCTCTTACATTTTCTACTTCCCTTTTTGCTACAAATAATCGCATAGCAGAATTTTTGAAGTTATTTTGAATAATAGGTATTATTTGGTACATAGCCAAAGCTGGATTTATGCGTAAGCCAGTGTTAATTTTTGGAAGGACATGCTCTTTTATTGCATTTACAACATCTTCTTCTAAATTTGATTGTGAAACCTGTAAGTTAATTCTAGTAAAAGCATCGAAAGGTTTTGTTACACTTGGTCTACCCTTGATATCTCCAACTATATTGAAAACTATTTGTTTTGTGAACTTATTTAATGGGTAATCGGATATAGGTATTTCGAGTATGGGATTTTCAGCACTAGTATGAGCCGTAGCAGTTGATGAATTTTCATCAACATCTGGGGCTGTTAAAGTTCTAGAGTCATCTGAAGTAGATGGATTTACAATGATAGATGAAAGTTCCTCATTATTAAGTTCAATACGGGAGAGGGCATCTGCATTGGTATTATATTTTCCTTGTTTGTATGTAACTGAAAAATCGTATTCGCTAAGTTTGAGACGCCATCTGGTTAATCGAGAATTGGGTTCTTTCAAGTTCATAACCCACTGTAAAGGCCTATGATCAGTAATGATTTTAAACTTCCGCCCAAATAAATATGGTCTAAAATACTTTGTAGCCCAAACTATAGCTAAAAGCTCCTTTTCAATAGTACTATAGTTAGTCTCACTGTCATTAAGTGTACGGGATGCATATGCTATGGGTTTATCTGTTCCTATATTACCCTGAGATAGAACGGCACCTATGGCTACGTTAGACGCATCTGTTGTCAGTATAAAGTCTTTACTAAAATCAGGATATTGAAGGATCGGATCATTTGTTAGAAGAGTTTTACAGTGCTCGAAACAATTTTTGTAATTTTGATCTAATGTTATTTTGTTTCCCTTTTTAAGACAATTAGTTAGAGGTTTAGTCACACGTGCAAAGTTAGGTATGAATTTTCTGTAATAGCCTAGTAATCCGAGAAAACGTTTGATTTCGATTGTAGTTTTAGGAAGGGGATAATTTTGAATAGCCTGGATTTTGTTAGGATTTGGTTTTACACCATCTCTACCTATATATTATATGACCTAAAAATTCAGTTTCCAATTTCAAAAACTCAGATTTATCCATCTGGATTTTGAAATTAGACTCTCTCAATTTTTTAAATACCTTCTCAAGGTTAATTACGTGCTCTTGCAATGATGTACTAAAGACTATTATGTCATCTAGGTAAACGAGGAAAACCTGATTTTGAAGATCTTTAAGGACATTGTCCATCACACGTTGGAATGTGGATGGAGAGTTTTTTAAACCCATTGGCATTCTCAAAAATTCGTAATGACCATTCTCAACATTGAATGCGGTTTTCTCAACATCCGCGGGGTCCATCTCTACTTGATAGAAACCACTAGCTAAATCCAGGGTTGTGAAGTGTTGACATTTTCCAAGTTTATCTAATACATCTGTTATATTCGGGATTGGATACTTATCATCGACTGTTTTCTCGTTTGCTTTTCGAAAATCAACGACGAGACGCCATTTGATTTTATTGGAAGCATCAGCCTTTTTCGGTACTATCCATATTGGAGAGCTCCAAGCAGACTCTGATGGTCGGATAATATTCTGCTCGAGCATCTTTTTGATTTGATCTCTAACTTCCTGTCTATGAACATGCGGATATCTATAACTTTTAGTATGAACGGGGATTTCATCAGTAGTTTTTATTTTGTTGGTGAAGGTTAAGGGTTCACCCTCAAGATAAAACACGTCCGCGTAGCTGGCACAAAGATTAATCAGGTTAGCACGTTCTTCTGCGTTCATATGATCTGTTCGGAGACGAGATAAAACTTTTTTATGCGGTCTGATAAAATCTCAGTATTAGTACATTCAAAATTAAAAAGCGAAGCTTCTACAGGTCGGTCCATGGAAAATACGATATCATTAGATGAAGGGTTAGTTATCTCTACCCAAGCGCGGTTATTAACTACTTTAGTTAGACATTCAGGAATTATACAATTACATATACATTGATTTTCCACTATTACATCACCATCCTGCGTATTAATAGGTAATCTAACTAGTTTAGAAGAATTGGCGGGGACAATCTCTTCATAAAGATTAACGTTTTTAGAGTCATACATGTGTATAGGAATATGTGTACTGCGGGTTTTTAGAATTCTGTTGTTAAGATCAATATTACAGTCAAACGCACTCAATAAATCTAAACCTATAAGTCCATCGAAGTAATTATGGAATTTATATATGAATAGTGTCATGTCGCCTTGCTCTTTAAATTCAGGGAAGTATGGTAAAGTAATAGAATAATTATTTGTACTAGTGGCGTGCACATTAGTGACCTCGAATGGTTCATAATTAAGGGGTATATGATTAAAGTATTTTTCAACGGATTCCGGACTAATAAATGACTGGTTTGCGCCTGTGTCTATTAACAATTTAAGTGGAGGTTCTGAAATTTGAATATAACCTAATTGCCTCTGTATGTGGAAATTGAGCTCTATTTTGGCTTTTCTGGTTTTAAGGCATCCTGAAAATTTTCATCTTTACTATCCTTACAGGTGGAAATGGGTTCATCTACGTTATATACTGCAGAGGGTTCTTCGGAGGTATAATATGGCTCATAATGTTCATTATATTGATCATAATCATAGTAATACTGATCATAATCGGGATAATATTCATACTCATTATAGTTATAATCATCGTCAAATTCATTGAAATTTAACTCACGGGTTTTGAAATAATTACTAGGAGGTGGATTGCCAAATTTACGCCAATCATGCCCTGTAGGGGGTAAATTCCTAGGTATAAAGTGACTCACACCACTCATCGGACGTGGTTTAAATGGTTGTTGGGGTTGCTGAGGACTATTAGGCAATCTAAAAAGATTACTTTGCGGATTATAATTCTGAGGCAGAGCGCGCATTACTTGTTGAGTTCGAGAGGGGCCACGGGGTGGTTGCATCTGTTGTGGTTGGCTCGGACGCCATCCTTGGTTATTTGGTGATGCGAATGACCTTGATGGACCAGGCATGTTCTGGTGCCTGAAGGGCATATTATATGGTACGAAATTGTTAGGCGGTAAATGGATTGCATTAGATTTCAAATGAGTTTGATGAAGATCTTTCCTAGAACCACCTTCATTTCTTTGTTGTAAATACAGAGTATTAAGTTCGTCTCGAACAAATTGAAAAGCCTTTTCAATAGACTCCGGTCGCATACAGCGGATCCTACAACCTAAGGGGTCTATTAAACCTCGCAAGTATGCTTGAAGAGTAAGCTTTCTATATAAGTCTCGTTTAGCTTCTATGGTAGTTGGGACAGATTCATGTAAAGAGATATATGTCATAATGGTACTATATAAATTCTGGCACCTCTCATAAAATTCCTGAGGTGTGCTATTACCCTGTGTTTGTAATGAAAGATCACTATAAAGAGCGGTCTCGTCACGGTGATCTGCAAAATTGTTCACTAACGCACTCCTGATACCTAGCCAGTTTTCTGGTATCCCATTGGAATTAATTAGCCTAGCCGCGGGTCCAGAAATTTTATTTAAGATTCCGTTTATTAAAGCCAAATTAGACAACTCGTTTCCAGGACCCGGTTGGAAATATTGCAATACTAATTGATCGCATAAATTAATGAAACGGGTTAAAACATGAGTGTTCCCGTCGATATCGGGTAGCAACCTTAGTGATTTGTAGATATTGTCAATGTCAGCCATTTTTACGTTTAAATCTCTATTTTCGTCTATTATATTAAACTTATTATTTTTATCTAACCTATTCTTTAATCTAGAGTTGCGATATTCGAGTGGATGAAAAATCTTGGTTGCTTAAAATAACACACACAATTTAAAATAATACACAATTAAAATTCAAAAAGTAAGTTTAAACAATCGAAAGAAACGAACATAAAATATAATAAAAATCACACTAATTGATTTGAAAGTCAGGTGAAAATGTAAGTTTATTCAAAACTATATTCTTTATGAAATAAATCGATTTTATTAAATAAAGAATAGAAAAAAAAAATTGATTAACTACGTCTATAAAAGAAATTAATTAATTTTTTACTGAACCCTAATAAGGTATATGTGAGTAATTAATTAATAAAATAGTTATAGTCTTACTAAATAAAGGATATGAACTAGGAAAGTAAGGACTGATATAGATTCAAAGTACTTACAGCATATCTGGATTTTGGTATCAATTGCGGAATCAATTTTCAGATCTCCCCCGAACCGTTCGAACCGAATAGGTTTCGGATACTCGAAAACGGTGCTTAGCCACCCGGGTAGCTCGCGAACACGGTATCGAAGTTGGATATTATCACGAACTATCCGCGAGTATCCTACCGTCTGCGCCAATTATGATTTCGACGGTCGGTGGATGCAATGAAACCAAAATTTAAATGACTTAATTTAATTTTAAATTTAAATTACAATTAATTGGTTCGACTATATTGTACGAAGGGTGAACAAATAGTGACACAATATTCTAAAATATTCGAAAAAGAAATATAAAACTAAAAAGTCTGTTCACACGGAACTGCTGAGTCAGACCCGTGTAGAATGAACAAGTTTACTTAGAAGCTTAGCGCGGCCTGCGATTACACCGTAATTCTTTTAATATCTAATTTAACTATCACTGTGACACCGTCACGTAACATGGGGTTTGAAAATGTGTAATTGTTAACGACGCGTATTTATTGCAACTTATTACGTATGCATATGCATACCTATGTCTAATACACTGTTCTCAGTAAACTCCTCATAGATTGCACTTGACTATTATGAATTCCTGTCTCCTGTATGTGAAATACACGAGACTAATTTAGCCTAAAACATCGAGACAGACAAGTGAAGTTTCCTTACTGACTTACTGAAAGCTAATGTAAAAAATATTTTTTTGTTCAATCTTAAAAGTCTGCCTTACATACATATCTTGAAAACTAAGAGCAGTGGGTGGTCGTATCAGTATTGTATACAAATCAGAATACTTAAGTTTGTTCTCATAGTATGCAACGCTATCAAAAACGTGAGCCCCTACTATGTATTTATACGTAACTGTAGTAAGGTCAATAAAGTTTTACTTTTCACAGCAATCTTGAAAAATATTGTACTACTCCTTCAGACTTATGAAGTCATGGTTCCCGTACTATGAAACAAACGTGACCAATTTTCGAAGTTCTGGTTGGTTCCTTTGCAACCATGATCAATTGATAGACGAGATGAAAATGAAATCATTCATATACATGTTTTCTAATCAGAAAATAAATAATAAAATATTTAATTAATTAATATAATATTAATTGATTTAGATTATAATTAATCAATGTTTTTCAAATACACGTATGTCGGAGTAGGGTCCAGGCCGTGGTTTTTAAAAAGTGTGACGCCAGCATAACTGACGTCATCAATGACTTTATTCTTGATTGTAGACCAACATTGTTTTGACTACACTTACACAAGTGGCTACGCAGGTAGTTATGCGGCTGACACCTGATAATTTCAACTACCCTCAATTATTAGTTTTTCAAATAATAAGAATTACACCGACATATGTTTTTTTTCAGTTAATTTTAGTCAAAATTGATTCGAAGTGGAGGGACGAAACTAAGTGCCATTATCATTTATAGAAAAAGAAATGCCAGCTTCGAAAGTTAAATTTTTTGTACTGGTCTCGTAGCTCCAACGGAACTCATAACATCCTACCAGGGAAACATAAATCTATGAAGGTGATGTATCACTATGAATTGAGAGTGAAATTTATGCTATATGAACATATTGGGACAGACGTGTGTTTTAAATATTTCATATATTGAATATATATTGATATTTATTGATATTTATTGATATTTATTTGTTTGTCTGTGTTCGTGTGTCATAGCCCAATTTACATTTATTAGAGCTTATTTATTTATTAATTTTTTCCTGTTATTCTTATGAAGATATTTTTGATCCTATCATATATAAGTTTCTTTTGCGTGTTCCTGAAATCTCGTTTTATGGAAGTGAATTGAATTCATAAAATAATTTGCATTATTTTCAAGTTCGTAGAGCAGTGGACGATCATCGTTCAGTATTGCATACAAAACATGATTCCTCAATTAATGTTCATCTGTAATACAAGGTTATAAAGTCAGGGTATATAAAAATTTTAATTATTATTATAAAACTATTAACTATTATTATTTATTATCACTAAGGTGATCTTTCTCCCCATTAATCTCAAGCTCTAGTTGGTTTGTATAAATTTAAGTTCCATATATTTTTTTATTAAAATTATTAATAAATGCTAGATTTATTAATAATTTTATTCAATGCTTTCAATTTGCGTGTAACTTAATTATAACTGTAATTAACTGTATGATGATAACTTTAATAAACTCAGTTTAACGTATGAGAAGAAATGTGGGAGAAATTCCTCTAGCTAAGCTGTATTGGTTGCATAACACAAACTCATAACATCCTACTAGGAGAACATACAACCGCGTAGGTGATGTTTCACAAGGGGGTGGAAGTGAAACTATCTATCTATATTTAATATAGTCTACTTGTTTGTGTGATGGTTGTCTTTTATGTATGTGTAAGTTTGGTATGACTGGCTTGCTAGCTGGCTCTTTGATAATTACGAATATTGACATCGCACTATTATTTATTCTTACTTCAAAGTTAAATTCATAACGAGGGCAAAGTGGACAGAAAATTCAAAAAAGTTTAGTTTTTCCCTGAGTTATTCACTAAACACAACTTGTATTCAAAATGTTGAAGCTTCTATATAAACTAGAAGCGCCTTACAGTTTGGATGATGGGTCAGTCAGTGAATGAAAAAATTTAACAAAACTAAGAACTTTGCCTAGTTGTAATGCTTGAGCTACTTTTTTCTTGCTTACCAGAAATATAGGCGTCAAGTTTAATGCAAAATGTACTTTTAGGTCGAAAATGTCCCGAAATAATTTGAGAAAAGTGTAATACGGCCATGCCGCTTTTTTATTTTTGCTCGACTTGGCGGTTCACTATCGTACAAATAGGTAAATTTTACAATTCATTTTTCAGACAATATCGAATTTTATCTATAGTAACAAAATAGTTTTAAATCCAATTACCACTTCAATAAGTCAATATATATTGTTAGTTATGATTATTTAAAATAATTTAAATTGTGATATTCTTGATGATTCTAAGCTTAACGGTATTTATATTCTCATCTAAAAATGTTACCTTTGAATATTATAAATAGGATGTAAGTACTAGACTGGGGGATTTCTGGTACGAGTTGTGGAGCAATAAACATCTAAGTGGAAGTACTGCCTTATTTATTTCTAACAATATGTACAAAATTTCTATTTAATTAATGTCGGCTAGGTATGCGTGTTCATATTGTATCATATCTTAGGTCTATCCAACGACGATCCTTATGTACACTACGGGGTTCTGTAACCTCTCGCACAAATCGGTAGATTTAAAATTCTCTCTTTAGATAAACGAAATGTATGTAATGAAACTAGTATTTTTCAGATAAACTACGCGTGATTTATTTTTGTAAAAAACTACATACTCCCGACGTTTCGGTTACTTTTCAGCAACCGTGATCACGGGCAGACGAGATGTCAGATGTGATCACGGTTGCTGAAAAGTAACCGAAACGTCGGGAGTATGTAGTTTTTTACAAAAATAAATCACCAAAGTTTATCCGAAAAATACTAGTTTCATTTAAATGAATTAAACTCGCGAAAATCTTAGATCTCATTATGTATGTAATGTATGACTAATTACATACCCACATACATACCCACATGATCACACAGTTTTTAGTCATTGTCACAGCCACATAGTCGGATAGTAATATTAATGAAGCACACAGATACATTTTCCATAACCATGACATTAGAAAATCATAAAGTCTTGGTCGTTGACACACTCTTACGCATCGGTGATATCTGCTGTTATTTTAATAAAACATAAGTGGATTTAATATGGTTACTACGACAACCGGCATTAAACCTAATTTTATGACGGTGACGTGTTAATAGAATGAAGATCCAAATCTACCGTACAATCGGATATGATATTAATCGGTAATTTAATGGACCGAATGATTCGTTGTGAATTCGCAATGCGAATGTAAGACACTCCGTCTCTGCTTAATGCATCGGTGCCTATAACTACCGGAGTATTCAAAAACGTACTCGGTACTTATATTATTTGGTATTTCCGCGCCACCAAAACCACGCAACAGTGGAATGCATGCATGTAGTTTGCATGAAAAATGCTTAGCTAAATCAGAGCTAATTAACGAGATGTATGAACCGGTATCCATTAATACATCTGTCGGGATGCCACCTAGTACCGCCGTAATTACGTCACGATTATTAATGTCAGTTACGACTTCTCGACAAAAATTTACGTTACCCGAGTTCGATCGTCCTTAAGCAAAACAGTTCGGTTCACTATGACCGACTTTCTTACAGAAGTTACAAGCTTCGGATTTAAATTGAAACGAATTAGTCCTTGAGGATTGAGGCAAGTTTCGTGGCTTAGTTTTATTAATGTCAGGTTTAGGCCGTTTATTACTGCATGATGCACTCATGTGTCCCCATTTATTATACTCACAGCATTAAATATTTATTTATTTATATACCAACAGAAGAAATAGTATCATAATTAATTATAAAAGATACGTGATGCACAAAGGATAACTTATCTCTTAAAAGAGACCTCTACGAGAAACCCTTTTCATAAAGGAAACTATATAAAGAAGCGTGGTTGCGCTTCTAGTTTATATAGAAGCTTCAAAATTTTGAATACAAGTTGTGTTTAGTGAATAACTCAGGGAAAAACTAAACTATTTTGAATTTTCTGTCCACTTTGCCCTCGTTATGAATTTAACTTTGAAGTAAGAATAAATAATAGTGCGATGTCAATATTCGTAATTATCAAAGAGCCAGCTAGCAAGCCAGTCATACCAAACTTACACATACATAAAAGACAACCATCACACAAACAAGTAGACTATATTAAATATAGATAGATAGTTTCACTTCCACCCCCTTGTGAAACATCACCTACGCGGTTGTATGTTCTCCTAGTAGGATGTTATGAGTTGGTGTTATGCAACCAATACAGCTTAGCTAGAGGAATTTTTCCCACATTTCTTCTCATACGGTAAACTGAGTTTATTAAAGGTATCATCATACAGTTAATTACAGTTATAATTAAGTTACACGCAAATTGAAAGCATTGAATAAAATTATTAATAAATCTAGCATTTATTAATAATTTTAATAAAAAAATATATGGAACTTAAAATTATACAAACCAACTAGAGCTTGAGATTAATGGGGAGAAAGATCACCTTAGTGATAATAAATAATAATAGTTAATAGTTTTATAATAATAATTAAAATTTTTATATACCCTGACTTTATAACCTTGTATTACAGATGAACATTAATTGAGGAATCATGTTTTGTATGCAATACTGAACGATGATCGTCCACTGCTCTACGAACTTGAAAATAATACAAATTATTTTATGAATTCAATTCACTTCCATAAAACGAGATTTCAGGAACACGCAAAAGAAACTTATATTTGATAGGAACAAAAATATCTTCATAAGAATAACAGGAAAAAATTAATAAATAAATAAGATCTAATAAATGTAAATTGGGCTATGACACACGAACACAGACAAACAAATAAATATCAATAAATATCAATATATATTCAATATATGAAATATTTTAAACACACGTCTGTCCCAATATGTTCATATAGCATAAATTTCACTCTCAATTCATAGTGATACATCACCTTCATAGATTTATGTTTCCCTGGTAGGATGTTATGAGTTCCGTTGGAGCTACGAGACCAGTACAAAAAATTTAACTTTCGAAGCTGGCATTTCTTTTTCTATAAATGATAATGGCACTTAGTTTCGTCCCTCCACTTCGAATCAATTTTGACTAAAATTAACTGAAAAAAAACATATGTCGGTGTAATTCTTATTATTTGAAAAACTAATAATTGAGGGTAGTTGAAATTATCAGGTGTCAGCCGCATAACCACCTGCGTAGCCACTTGTGTAAGTGTAGTCACAACAATGTTGGTCTACAATCAAGAATAAAGTCATTGATGACGTCAGTTATGCTGGCGTCACACTTTTTAAAAACCACGGCCTGGACCCTACTCCGACATAAGTGTATTTGAAAAACATTGATTAATTATAATCTAAATCAATTAATATTATATTAATTAATTAAATATTTTATTATTTATTTTCTGATTAGAAAACATGTATATGAATGATTTCATTTTCATCTCGTCTATCAATTGATCATGGTTGCAAAGGAACCAACCAGAACTTCGAAAATTGGTCACGTTTGTTTCATAGTACGGGAACCATGACTTCATAAGTCTGAAGGAGTAGTACAATATTTTTCAAGATTGCTGTGAAAAGTAAAACTTTATTGACCTTACTACAGTTACGTATAAATACATAGTAGGGGCTCACGTTTTTGATAGCGTTGCATACTATGAGAACAAACTTAAGTATTCTGATTTGTATACAATACTGATACGACCACCCACTGCTCTTAATTTTCAAGATATGTATGTAAGGCAGACTTTTAAGATTGAAAAAAAAAATTTTTTTTACATTAGCTTTCAGTAAGTCAGTAAGGAAACTTCACTTGTCTGTCTCGATGTTTTAGGCTAAATTAGTCTCGTGTATTTCACATACAGGAGACAGGAATTCATAATAGTCAAGTGCAATCTATGACGAGTTTACTGAGAACAGTGTATTAGACAAAGGTATGCACATGCATACGTAATAAGTTGCAATAAATACGCGACGTTAACAATTACACATTTTCAAACCTCATATAAACAAATAAAATAGAAACAATAAAATATTCTCTTGTTTTGTTTGTTCCTATATTAAATTCAAAATGAACAGAAGCTCCAAACTTAATTACAATCCTAACAGTCTTCTTTCTGTTTAGTTGAAAGTTATGTGTATATTTTGATCAATTCACTTTTAATTTTTATTTTTTTATTTCTTTTTCTTTTTATCATACATATTTTTTTTATGTAAAAGTGGTTTTTGTTGATTTATTTTTGGAGTAAATACTTCTTTTTCTTTTCTTTCTTTATTCATGAGAATACCTGGTACTTCATATTATGAAATATATGTGACCTCTACAAGTTCTTACTTAAAGTATAAAAAAACATCACGAAGAACTTGTAGAGGTCACATGGATTTCATAAAATGAAGTTCCAGGTATTCTCATGAATAGCAGCATATGCTAAAGCAATATGCTGCGATCTGCTATGAGGATGCTACCAAAACAAACAGAGCTTTGAAAACACGATAAGTATAACATACATATAAGTATTTTTAGAGCTTTAGTAGTGGAAAGAATCATAAAATGATGATCAAACTGACACCAAGCTTGACACAATTGCCCTTTATGCAATCTGATTTTAGATATCTTGGTTTGATTTAATTTTGAATACGGGAATTCCTGTCTTCATGATAGCCGACACTAAAATATATTTTCGCGTTAGTTCGTGCATGCATGTTTGCCACAAGAAGGAATAACGCCAGTCGCGATTATCTCATTGGATGGGAAACAGGGAAATAGAAGTCTTCATCACATATTTCGTAGCAAAAGCGCATTTATAAGAACTACACAGTTTTATGTTCTCCTGATAAGATGTTTTGAGTTACGTAATAGTCTCTAGTCTAGAAAGAAGAACATAAATTAAGAGATTATAGTTTAGAAAAATGTTAAATCTAATCACATATCCCTTTGAAATGCATATTTGTATATTTATTCCACTTCTCTTATTTTGGTAGTATCCTCGTAGCAAATTGTATCGTAGTATTCTGTGGCTTTATGAACACCTGGTACTTCATATTACGAAATAAACGTGACTTGAAACTACGTTTCACATTTTGTTTTTAAATTTTAACTTGTTTTAAAAGGAACGTGCATCATCCAGCAAAAAGTAAATATGGATAAAGAAAGACAGGTGGTTTTATAAAGATAAAAAACCGAATCTTATTTAGGTGTTAAATATTTTCATACTTTATGTATGATTAAAAAAATTACAAATTAACAAATTTATCAACGTCGGACAAGTTTTGAGTTATATTTGGAAGGAGTAGTTTTTAAGCCGTGAATATTAATTGAGTGAAAGAATTTGGATTGAAGACTCGAAATACAATGCAAAATATAAATGATTAAATAGTTGATTTTATTTTGAAATTATTTTATTACAAAATTTTCTGCTACTGACATCATTAACTTGTTTGAAATGACTTTCAGAAACCAAAAACGCTTTCAAAACCATATCAAAATTTTACTAGATTAAATTATTTGAATTTATTTTTTTTTTCTTTACAACATGGGGCCAATTACTCAATAAAGTAACTATAGAGTCTATACTAGGAAAAGCATTAAGTCGCTCTCGTGGCGTCACGACGCTGTCATGGCAATCTCGAAGCCAATATTCACGTTTAGTTCATAATAAGACGTGTTTATCAGATCCATTTCGGAGATCTACAAAAATTTGCGAATACAACCTATAGCTAGTATTTTGACACTGTTTAATATTTAGGAATTTAGTACAATATTTAGTATTACAATATATTATAATATTAATTATTATTTATTTATTACATTTATGTGCAATATGAACTAAAACACCTCCAGACATTCTGTGTTAACTGATACCGCGATGTAGAAACGTGACTTGTTTTACGATTACTTTAACAGACTACCTTTAGTAAGGAGCACCATGTAGTTTTATAAAGGTAAAGTACTATGGTATCAATTGATACGAGGTTGCTTCGAAATCTAAGAATTCATAAGAATATGTACTCGTACAACTTCAATGTACACTTCATATCATTAAAATTTACACATTGTCAAACTCCTTAAACCGAAATAAAAGAAATAATAGAATATCCTTGTTCTGTTGACAGAATAACTATTGAAACAAGCTTCTTTCTGCTTTAGTTGAAAGTAATCTGTGTATGTATATTTCAAACAATTCACTTTTTCTAGGTATAACCCTTTTGATTTATTTTTATTATTTATCATTCATATACATGTTTTGTTATATATAAAAGTATATTTATAGTTTTTAAAATTTTAAAAATATATATTTTTTCTTTGTTTTATTCGTTTCATAAGAAAAAAAAACTACGAAGAAACAAACTTTATTTCATAAAATGAAGTTCTAGGTATTCATAATCTTAAGGCACAATGCTACGAGAGTGGTACGAGAATACTACAAAAACAAAGAGAACATATATATAAGTATATTCACATTTGTATTTTTTCCAGTTGTGAAGAAATATAAAATTATGACCACACTGAAACCACCACGCTTGGTACAATTGCCCTTTATGCCATGTGATATCGCTTTTAAGAAGCTTTTCATGCGATTGCTTCAACGTATAAATGAATATAATTTTGTTGAAATAAAACAACCCCTATTCCCGCCACCGATTTCTAATACCACAAGTAATTCGAAACTTATAATAGCTGCCAATTGACAAGACTGCACATCCTTTTAGTTGTCATTTGTTGGATTAAGATCTACTTAGAAAACTTTGTTAAACAATATTATAGTGAAAATATCCTTAAAATTTTTAAAGAATTATTTAGTAAGTCTTTAAAGATTTAAAACGACCATTTTATTTATAGAAAGGAGCCAATGTGAAGTCTCGTGGTAAACAGAATTTTGGAGTTTGTCATTCGGTCTTATTCACCCTTTTTTTGAGTTAATTATACGGGAATACGGGAATTCCTTTTCTTCATGATACTTGAGACAATTTTTTTTTCGCAAGCCCTCATTTAAATGCAATGCCTGTGAGCAGATGATTTTCAAGGAGATAATATTTTCTCATTAATTTATTATTTATTTAATATGGAAGTTGCGACGAAATTTGCCTTCTATTATGAAATAATCAAATATTCCACAGTATTATTTTAAAAAAAGTAAGTAGTTTAAATTAATAAAATAAAGTTACTCACAAAATTTCAAAACGGTTTATTTAACGTTTTAAACCAACTCCCCAGTCACCAAATAAAGAAGTAACTAATTATATAAGGTGGCAACCGGAGGTTCCAGGAAAACTACGAAACTTACTTATATGTATATTATAATAAAAATTACATATTAAAACTTATAACCTATACCTAAGACTACATGATTGCCCCGATGTTAGGATAGCAATCCCATTCCATAGCTTGTTTGTTATATGATATCTTATCCATACAACGATGTTGCCCCGGCGATGTTCATTTATTTTATAATATGTAGCGCGTACGTAACAAACTTCACGTAGTTTGTTGTGCAAACGAAACAAGCAAGCAAACAAACAAACAAACAAACAAACAAACAAACAAACAAGCCACAGTCAGTCACGTTTATCTCAGCGGATGGGAAACCAGGAAATCATAAAACACGAGTATTTCGTAGCAAAAGCACACTATAGAACTAACTACACAGTTTTATGTTCTCCTGGTAAGATGTTTCGAGTTAGGTAACAGAACGTAACAGTCACGTTGTTCATAACACTGTCAACCAGGAGAACATAAATTGAGAGGCAATGGTTCAGAAAACTTTCTTTGAATTTTTTGTTTCTTTTTCTCGAAAATTTGAATTTTCTTGTTTGAATTTATTTTTTTATGAAATTACTATGCAATGGAGTATTTATTAAGTTTTATGACAAATACGATGTTAGACTGATACATAGTACAAGTAGAGATAATTGTAAATATTTGTTTTTTTTTTCTTTTAGACCTCAATCTTCTAGGGGCAGATGGAGGCAGACATTCCATAGCAGTGAGAGTCAGCTGATTGTGACTAGCGTATCGCTGTGAATCACTACATTTTAAAAGCAATAGGATGAAAAATCGATAATGCCAGTCAGCACAAGCTCACAGAAACATAATAATGACCGACCCACAAACATAAGTTTAATGTGTAATAAATACATATGAATGAAAAGTTTCACTTTTATCTTCCCGTGAAACATCATCGGCTTGGTTTTATGTTCTCCTGGTAAGATGTTAGTGAGTTAGTTAGTGAGTTGTGGCGGTGTTATGAAATCAATCAATAAATCAAAATCAGCTTTGTGAAGGAGATCCATCGACTTTTCTTTTCTAGATTGATTAATTATTTTTATTGAGAATCATCTCTGCATTAAACAGACAGTTTGAAAATTACATTGAAATTTTTCTGGATTAATTCTTTTTGTAGAAAGTATGGTCCGATTGGTTATTTTTGTATAAAATTCCTTTCTGATCAAGGTTTACAAAATATAAAAAAAATGCTCGTCGTGAATCGTCTATGAATGTGAATGCAAGATATTATTAGGTACTCACGTTTATTTTAGTAATAAGGGCACTAGTAAAGTCACTAAAGGAAAAGAGTACTACTACGCTTCAAATATTTTGTAGAGATATTATGTATGTCGGATCGCCGAGCCCATTAGGGTCTTGTGAACCACTCATATTGCAATCCAATGACTAAAACTTCAATACACTTTGTAATAACTTTATTTCACTTGTCACTATTTGATTAACACCACGAAAGTAATTTACTATTATAGAATAGCAATTACGAATTTGAGCCACGTGGATTGGCGAGTGTGCGTCCAACACCGTGTCCAAGTGAACACTGCCCTTACAATGTGACTGCTCCCATTTATATACCTTGGTGACTGCTACGACGTTGGCGCCACTCGCAACCCCACTCGACAACCTAACTGATGTTAGCGTCGGCTCTTTGCAAAATAAATTGAGTTTCTTTTTAAAATTACATTTATAATATTTATCAACTAAAAATAAACAGAAACATAAAAAAAGGAATACACTTAAATATAGACTTAAAATAAATATAATCAGAGGAACAAATAATTTTCTTAAAATAAGGTGGTTCGAACGACATATTGTAAATGTGTCGATAAAAATTAATTGAGCGTCTTCTTTCTTTTTAAATTCAGGTTCATGATTTTTATCAGCTAAATATCACATAAATAAACGAACACATTTAAATATAAACAAAAGAAATATAATCAAATAATTTTCTTAAAATGAGGTAGTTATATGATATTTTCTTGATACGCCGTCACGGCCATCCTGCAACATCACACGTCCTCGTGTATCCCAACAGAATCTAAAATCAAATAAAGAAATTTGATATTTGGTTACGCTCGGCTATTCTGACAGAAACCATCATAAACCTTTTAAAGACTGTCAACATTACATCTCATTTTTCTATTATTATGTTTGCTCAAATGATGAAACCAAAATAATTATTCGTTGATGCCAAAAAATGGTATACGTATCTTTTAAATGAACATTATAGAAACAGAAGAAAGATTTTAACATATACTTCACACAGATCTTTGACAAGATATTAATCACACAGATCTTTGACAAGATATAAACCACACAGATCTTTGTCAAGATATTAATCACACAGATCTTTGACAAGATATAAACCACACAGATCTTTGTCAAGATATTAATCACACAGATCTTTGACAAGATATAAACCACACAGATCTTTGTCAAGATATTAATCCCACAGATCTTTGACAAGATATAAACCACACAGATTTTTGTCAAGATATTAATCACACAGATCTTTGTTTCTAATAATTAAAGAAAGTAAGGACCTGGTATAGAATTTTACCACAAAACATCAAAGTCAATTACTTACTTGTGCCGTCAGCGGCGCATCCAATAAGATTAGGATCTAATTCGAGTGGAACATAACACTCGGGCAAGGCTCGTAAGCGATCATGGGCATATTTATATGTTCGCTTAGAATCTAAAGCTTTCAGGAGATACCTGTCACCACATAGAAGTTGAGCTATCAGGTAAGGACCTTTAAATTTGGGATCTAATTTGGTTTTATTACGTTCATGGTTTTCTAAGAGGACGTAATCACCTACTTTAAACCGTTTAATTTTAGCTTTTGTCTTATTAAACTTCACTTTATCAGTATTAGCGTGAGTCAGTATTGATTGGGCCGCCTGCTCTCTTACCAAAGGTAAATCTACAGAATCATTTCTATCACCGTTTGGAATCATTAAATTTAATGGACGCGCCGTTTTCCCTATCAACAGTTCTAATGGACTAGACTTGGTCACACGACAGAAAGAACAATTTAAAGCTATTTGGACTTCGGGAAGGGCATCTTGCCAGGACCTATGGTTTTGAGTTTCAATTGAAGTAAGCATATTCTTAAGAGTACTCATTACTCTTTCTACTTGCCCATTGGAACGACTCGTACCTGTGGCTATTAAATGAAGTTTAATACAGTGCGAATCACAAAATTGTTTGAAGTCTTTGCTTGCAAAGCACCTACCCTGATCGGCAATAATACGACTGGGAGCTCCAAACAAGGAAACGCTGTATTTTAATGCCTGTATAGCATTAGAAGAATCAATATTTTTGGCATGATAAAGGATAGTATATTTTGTGAAAGCGTCTATTAAGACGAAAACATACTCTTTCAAGTCATTTTTACCCGTCAATTTTCCAGTTGCGTCTATGTGTATAGTATGCCACGGACATGCAACCTTTGGGATGGTATGCAATTCAGCTTGGATTTTGCCAGAATGACATTTAGATAATCTGCAAGTTATACAATTATCCACAAATTTCCTGACATATTTATTCATATGAGGAAACCAGTAATGACAGAATACCTTTTCTAAAGTCTTTTCCCAACCTAAATGCATCAGACTTTCATGTATGTTATTTATTACTGCCCACTGAAAAGCACGAGGTACCATTGGTAGCCAGAAACTGCGATTATTTCTTTCAACCTTTCTATGCAAAACCCCCTGCCTCATCTCGTACGTTTTTGCTATATCCTTATCTAGGGAATTATTGTTAAGTTTTGAAATTAAATCAAGTATTTCCGAATCTTTTTTTTGTTCCGCATGTAACCAGTTTTCCGAAATTTCAGTAAAATTTATTTGTTTCTGATTAATTTTTGTTGTAATTTTATTGGGAATAACATTACGTGATAAAAAATCTACATGCTCCATTCTTTTACCCGGTCGATATTCTATATCGAAATCAAAGATTTGAAGAAAACACCACCAACGGTGCACACGTGGTGTAAGGTCCAATTTTGTCTTAGAAGCTTTAATCGCATTACAATCTGTAACTACTAAAAATTTTCGATTCTGTAAGTAATGTTTGAAATGTTTAATGGCCTTAACAACTGCTAACGTTTCTAATTCGTAAGAATGATATTTTGATTCACATGGAGAAGTTCTTTTGCTGTAATATTCAATGACATGAGGTTTGTTAGAAATTTTTTGTATAAGTATAGCCCCATAACCTTCAGCACTAGCGTCTGTATGTAATTCAATCGGAAAATTAGGGTCAAAAATAGTCAATATAGGTCTTTCGGTTAAAATGGTAATGATTCTCTGACGGATTTCCTCTAGTTGAGGACTCCAATCAATAATTCCTTTTTTAGACGTAAGCCTGTAAAGTGGGGCTGTTATTTGAGAAAATCCTGGGATAAATTGCCGGAAATAAGAAGCTAACCCTATAAATTGACGAAGATGAGTAGCAGTTTTTGGTGGAGGTATTTGAGTAAGAGCAAGAATCTTACGAGGATTTGGTCTTATTTGACCAGAAGAAACATGATATCCAAGGTAATCAACTTCAGTTTTCAAGAAGGCACATTTTTTTAGATTAAATGAAAATCCTGCTTTGGTCAGAGTGTCTATGACTAATCTAAGTCTCTCAATACCTTGTTTAATTGTGACAGATGGGATAATGATGTCATCAATGTAGCAAACTGCAAAAGATTCAGAAAGTGCACCAAGGGCTTTATTAATAGCGCGTTGGTAAACAGATGGTGCATTTCGAAGGCCAAAAGGCATAGTGACATATTCATACTGTCCATCTGGTGTTACAAATGCAGTACGCTCAATAGACTCGGGATGAATAGGAATTTGATGATACCCACTAGCCATGTCGAGAGAAGTAAAGTAATTAGCACCAACCAAACGTTATATTTGATCTCCAATTAGGGGCAATGGGTATCTACCATGAACTGTATTACTATTAAGTTCACGATAATCAACGCAGAGTCTATCTGTACCATCCTTTTTCTTGACTAGTAACACAGGACTAGAAAAAGGAGAACAGCTTTCACGTATGACTCCAGCATTGATGAGATCACGAATTTTATCCCTAACAACTATTCGTTCATCCATGCTTAATCTATAGGGACGACGTTGAACTGTACGACTTGGATCAATTAATTTGATTTCGAGTTGACCTGATGTAACTCTACTTGTGGGGACACCTTCAATAAAATAATTTGAATAGGATTCTAGTAAATTTAGTAGTTTTGGTTTGAATTCTATCGGAATATCGGTATCTATATTCTGGAAATGATTGGCCTTTCTGCCAACTTCACAGTATTGTACGACTTTAGTTTTACTAATAACTAGCCGTTCAGTGGATATTTCAACCGTAAATCCTAAAGCGACAAGATCCTGTCCTACTAAAATATCATTTGGAAGTGATTGATCAGGAACAACGTGAAACAATAACTCAATGTTGTGGTTTTGAATCAATACCGTTGACAAAATTTGTAAGTGACACACTAAATTATTTTTACCTATACCTTTCAACACAACAGTGTTATGAGATCGTTAACCAGAAAAAATGTTTGCTACGCTTTCTTTGATTAGAGAGCACTGAGCACCGGAATCAAAATAAAAAGGAAATCTCTCACCCAGATTATAAAGGTCTCCTGAAGCAGGACTGACGGTGCAGATATCTACCCGTCGTTCGGTCGGATCTGGGTGTTCAAAAGTTTTCCCAGATTTAGTAGGACACGAGGGTGCTATATGTCCTGGTTGTCCACATCGGTAACATATGATAGTCCTCTGTGATGGTTCTCTACGTTGCATCGAGGCATTTGCTTGATTAGGATCCTGATTTGTTACAGAAGAATTTTCTTTTAAAACAACGCGTCGACATTCATTCGCTAGATGTCCTGTTTTCCCACAGTTGTAGCAAGAACGGTAAAATTTTGGCTTTTTGGCTTCAGTCGATGAATAATTTCTTTCAGACACTGGCAAGGGTCTTTTCTTGTAGACAAAGGGCATCAATTCCTGTTGCAATTTTGTTCGTGAACTTATTTCGGTGGTAAATGTAAGCCTTTGGATTTGTGCATCAATTCGGGAAACATGTGCTAGTGCAACAGTAGTCGCAATTTGTTCTGTAGTCAGATTTTTCCAACGATTCATAAGAATACTTAAAATCCGGGATGCGTACGATGAAATATTCTCCCCATCATTTGGGCTGCTGTTCAGTATTTTAAAAACAGCAGCTGCTGGTGTTTCAGCACTGCCAAATCGAGCGAGGAACAGATTCTTCAGTTCGGGCCACGTTGCATGTTCATAGGAATTTTGCGCAAGCCATGTTGATGCTGCACCTTTCAAGGCTTTGCTTCGGTTTAAAGACATTTATTTCTCATAAAGAACACAAAAGTTCACTTATAATAAGAAATTACAATAATTTTGCTTGAGGGTACATTTAAAAGTCTGCCTTATGAATTATATACAGTAAAATGAAATGTTGCGGGTAGTTATATTACACAAACATGTTTAGGTAGGGGTTACATTAACTTATAAATTATTTTGCATATATTCCATTACACGTTTTTTGAATATAGGAAAACTCTTGCTATTAATGATTAAGTCTGATAATTTATTATAAATTTGAACTCCTTCAAATAAAATGTTTTTCTTTCCATAGTTGGTTCTGGTTTTTGGAAGTTCTAGTTTATTACGTTTTCTAGTGTGGTATGTATGTGTTTTTTTATGAAAGTGTAATTGTAAATGTGTTTTATTTGTTATTATTTTTCTAATCAACATGCAGGTTTTTAACGTGTATAATTGATTTATATTAAGAAATTTTGTTTTTTTTTTGTATAATTCAACGGATGGCGTCATAAAATCATATTTATAAAGAACTTTAATAATTTTATTTTGTAAAGTTTGTAATGACTTTATGTTAGACTTCGCAGCAGTTCCCCATATTTCAATAAGATATTCGATATGAGGTTTTACTAAAGAATTATAAATAATAGGACGAATTGTATTAGGTATACATAAGGAAATTTTACGCAGTGCTCCTATCAAAGGGGATATTTTATTTTTAAGATGATCAATATGATATTGCCAGGTTAACTTGCTATCCATTATAAGACCTAAATATTTTTCATGATCAGTTTTATTTATTGGCTCGTTAAAAATTGTTAGCTGGTCATGATTTGGTATATTTTTATTTTTAGGCGCGAAGATCATATATGATGTCTTTTTGGTATTAATAGTTAATAAATTTGAAACAAACCATTCGCTAATAACATTTAAATCACGTTGAGCTACGTCAATTATATTTTTAATGTTATCACCAAAGTAAAATAAGCTTGTGTCATCCGCATAAAGAGTTATATCTCCAGACAAATCAATTGTACTAATGCTATTTATATAAATTAAAAACAGTAGCGGTCCCAAGATAGAGCCTTGTGGTACTCCATGTGTTAACGTTGCGGGCTTACTTTGAAATTTTCCGATTTTAACAATTTGCTTGCGACGATGTAAATATGATTCTAAAATTTTGATTGCCGAACCTGTTATACCTTCTTTATGTAGTTTTTGTAATAATAAATTATGGCTGACCGTGTCGAAAGCCTTTTTTAAATCGATAAACATACCTAGAACGATTCGCCTACTATCCAACGCGTTTTTAATTTTGGTGACAATATCCACAGTTGCTGAAAGTGTATTAGATTTCGGACGAAAGCCATATTGTTAACTAAAAAAGAAGTTTTGTTTATTGAGGTAATTATAAAGACGGAGATATATTAATTTTTCTAAAATTTTTGACAAAACTGGTAAAACAGATATCGGCCGATAATTCCCCGGATCTGTTTTACTTCCGGATTTATAAACTGGTGTAACTTTAGCAATCTTTAAACTTTCGGGGAATTTTCCTTGTGTAAGAAATTTGTTAAAACAGTCAGTAAGATTATCTAGAATAAAGTATCTTATACACTTTATATCTTTTACGCCGATGTCATCGATGCCTTTACTTGTGTTTACGTTCAATTTGTCAATTATTTCACCAACCTCTTTTTTTGTGGTGGGTGCCAATGACTGAATAGTGTTATTTTGTGAATGTGCAAGACTGGAAGTAAGTTTTTGATGATATGATTGGGGTATTTTACTTGCTAAATCCGAACCAACAGTGGAAAAGAAATCATTAAAAAGTTGACAAATCTCATATGGATTATTTACTACTATATTGGAATCTCGAACAAGATTTGGAGGTATGATATTTATCTTATTTTTGTTATTGACGAGACTGTTAATTAAATCCCACATTTTTCTTGGCCGCTTATTACATTTTTCAAAGGCGTTAGAATAGAAGTTAATTTTAGCATTTCGTGTAGTTTTGAAAGCTTCGTACCTTTTGGTTTTGAATGTTGTTTCCCTTTCGGTATTTGTAATATCAGCTCTATGTTGCTTCCAGGCAATATTTCGATCACGTAAACTATTCAACACCTCTTTGTTTATCCAGTCTTCTCTGGGTTTATTTAAAATTTTTATTTTTGTGCATTTATTTTCTTGAATTTTAGTCTTAATTAAATTTTCTAATATTTCATAATCGTAGTCTTTATTTTGGATCACAGTTGTTTCCATTGATTTATACAAAGCAGTATAGTCAGTTGCCAAGTACTCATGTGTCTCTCTTTTCTTATCAACTTTAATTTGTTTGATATCTAGGTAAATCTGCTTGTGGTCAGACAATGGGGTATCAAGAAGAGCCATGTGGAAATTCACACCTTGCATATTTGTCAAAACATGGTCTATAATAGATTTTGTTGTGTGTGTTTCTCTTGTACAAAAGTCTACATTGAGATTATTAAGGATTGTATATCCGGCATCATTTATCATGTTCTTATAGTTATTTGTATTATGGTCATCACTTAGTAGGTTAATATTAAAATCTCCAAATATTAAGCATCTACGTTTTTTCTCTAGCTGTTGACTGTAGCTTTCTATAAAATCTTTTGTTTTTGTATTAGGTGGTTTGTATATAGCTCCAATATTAATTGCATATTTTTCTATATATACCCAAATGTATTCGTTTTCTTCTCTATTAATAACTTCAACATTTTCATGCTTAAGACAACTATGAATATATATAGATACTCCACCCCCAATCCGACCCTTTCTATAACTATATATGTGCGTATAATTTGGAATCTCAAGTAATGCTGCATCTAAATCAGACTTTATCCATGTTTCAGTAATCAGTATTATATGTATAGTGCTTTTTATTGAGTATAGTATGCATTTTATTTCATCTAATTTATCAATTTTTACAAGACTTCTTATATTTGTATATAAAAATTTTAGTGATGATTTAGTTTTATGGATGTCCTCGTAACAATTTAATTTCTGATAACTAATATTAAGTTCATCGTTGTATTGACTATTTATTTTGACAGTTTTGGTCTCTGTCGCGTACTGTTTTTTGAGTTATACTTTACGATTTTTGGAACATCATTCACATTTTTTATAATAAGGTCTTTTTCTCCATTTTTTTGTTGGGATACCAGTTCATCTTGTAGTTTTTTCATGTGTTGTTGTTGACACTGAGTTTGATCGGCGTAAATTCGGATTTTGTCTAACTTATGTTTGCTTTTATTTTTAAGTATATATTTTGCAGTGTCCTTTTTCTCAAAACACACTTTTAGAGATCTATCTTTATTAGGGTTGTATTTTCCTAGCCTAAAGACTGTAGTAGGGTTTGGGCAGTCCTCATAAATAGCTTTAATTAATTTCATAGCTTCATCCTTGTCATTATCACGTCTGATTGTGCTATTAGGACTTTTTGTCTCGGGAATCCCTACTAGTATGACATTTTTTTCTCGCTTAGAGCGTTCTTGTAGCTCTGAAATGGTTTCCTCGCAGGACAGGGGATATTCTTTAGGATAATCAGTTTTAGAGTTATTTTTTAAATAACAAATATCATTTTCAAGAACGTGTATTTTTTGTTCTATAGTATCAGTTAGTAACTTCATTTTTTTAAGTCGACTTTCGTTTGGTTTTGCTCCAATATTAAAGATTCTAAAGTAGCATTATTAGACTTTAATTCATCTTTTATTTCTTTTATTTCATTATGTAAATATAAGGAACATTCCTGGTGCGTTTTTGTAAAATCTTGGAAAAAAGACATCATCTCCTTCCGAAATTCGTTAATCAAAGAGGCACAATCACATTCGCATTTCCTTTTTCTAAGCGTGACATTGTAGTCATCTAATGTTCGTAAATCCGGTGATGACCCACTTCCGTTATCGCTTATGAGTTTTCCGCTAACGCTTAGTGATTGTGAACTCATGCTTCGTAAAATTATCAATTTACTTCCCATTATGGTTTCTTCGATAAGACAAAGATCAACGGTGTTGCACCACGCTTCTGCATCCGCATCCGTTCTATCCGGGTTGAATTCAGGAAGGGCGATTCTTGTTGCATCATCTTTGGGCACCTTCATGTAATTTACCAATTCAAAAATGTTACGCTGTTGTAGTTGATAAAGTTTTCTCCATTTCTCATGTTCGGTTTGGAGAATTGGACTCCGACTTCGCGTGTGCGTATCCGGGTGAATCCCAATTCTGATGTCGGATCGCCGAGCCCATTAGGGTCTTGTGAACCACTCATATTGCAATCCAATGACTAAAACTTCAATACACTTTGTAATAACTTTATTTCACTTGTCACTATTTGATTAACACCACGAAAGTAATTTACTATTATAGAATAGCAATTACGAATTTGAGCCACGTGGATTGGCGAGTGTGCGTCCAACACCGTGTCCAAGTGAACACTGCCCTTACAATGTGACTGCTCCCATTTATATACCTTGGTGACTGCTACGACGTTGGCGCCACTCGCAACCCCACTCGACAACCTAACTGACGTTACCGTCGGCTCTTTGCAAAATAAATTGAGTTTCTTTTTAAAATTACATTTATAATATTTATCAACTAAAAATAAACAGAAACAAAAAAAGGAATACACTTAAATATAGACTTAAAATAAATATAATCAGAGGAACAAATAATTTTCTTAAAATAAGGTGGTTCGAACGACATATTGTAAATGTGTCGATAAAAATTAATTGAGCGTCTTCTTTCTTTTTAAATTCAGGTTCATGATTTTTATCAGCTAAATATCACATAAATAAACGAACACATTTAAATATAAACAAAAGAAATATAATCAAATAATTTTCTTAAAATGAGGTAGTTATATGATATTTTCTTGATACGCCGTCATGTATAATATTAATATATAAGTATATATGTATGTAAATGTGTACGTATTTATAATTTATATTTATAATCAGGCTTTTTTAGACAAAGCTGAAAAAATTCTCTCGGTGCTTTGGAATTCTGAGACTCTGAGATGACTCTAAATTAATTTTAAGAATTTATGATCTCTTATCCTTTTTTTCTACAAAACTTGAAATCTTTCAAGGTATAAGATAAAGGAGTGCCTCTGTGGGGTCGATCGTCTAAATAACCTACCCTAATCTACAATCATGTAATAAAGTTATGAAATACATATTATATATATGCTTCTTATGTTAGCTTATTAAAAGTTTCTTTTGTTTTTTATGTTTTTAAAGAAAAATCCTTTGCTAAAAAAAAAATGCAACACTTAAAATTACCCAAAAAAATTAAACAACGGGCAAACATAAGCATGAGATTAAAGCGGAGAAAGATCACCTTGATAGTTTTATATACCCTGACCTTATAACCTTGTATTACAGATGAACATTAATTCAGGAATCATGTTTTGTATGCAATACTGAACGACGATCGTCCACTGCTCTACGAACTTGAAAATAATTCAAATTATTTTATGAAAGCAAAATTCACTTCCATAATGCAAGATTTTAGGAACACGCAAAAGAAACTTATATATCACAAGAACAAAATTATATTCATAAGAATAACGGGAAAAAATTAATAAATAAATAAGCTCTTATTAATGTAAATTAGGCCATGACACACGAACACACACAAACAAATAAATATCAATATATATTGATATGAAATATTTAAAACACACGTCCGTCCCAATATGTTCATATAGCACAAATTTCACTCTCAATTCATAGTGAAACATCACCTTCATAGATTTATGTTTCCCTGGTACGATGGTATGAGTTGCGGTACGAGACCAGTAAAAAAAAATTTACTTTCGAAGCGGGCATTTCTTTTTCTATAAATGATAAGGCACTAAGTTCGTACAGCCACTTTCGTCTCTCTACTTCGAAATATACACTTAATCAATTTTGACTAAAATTTACTGAAAAAAAAACATATATAACGGCGTAGTTCTTATTATTCAAAAAACTAATAATTGTCGGTAGTTGAAATAATCAGGTGTTAGCCGCATAACCACGGCCTGGACCGTACTTCGACATATATGTATTTTCTGATTAGAAAATATGTATATGATTTCATTTTCATCTCGTCTGTCAATTGATCATGGTTGCTTGCTACAAAGGAATCACCAGAACTTCGAAAATTGGTTACGTTTGTTTCAAAATGCGGGAACCAGGACTTCATAAGTCTGAAGGAGTTGTACAATATGTTTCATGATTGCTGTGAAAAGTAAAACTTTATTGACCTGACTACAGTTACGTATAAATACATAATATGGGACTCACGTTTTTGATAACGTTGCATACTAGGAGAACAGACTTAAGTATTCTGATTTGTATACAATACTGATACGACTACCCACTGCTCTTAGTTTTCAAGATATGTATGTAAGGCAGACTTTTAAGATTGACAAAATACATTGTTACAAAATGTATGTCTAAGAAAATATCAGAAGAAAAAAAACTGTTTTTTACATTAGTTTTCAGTAAGCCTGATACAATTGCCCTTTATGCTCTCTGATTTTAGATATCTTAGTTTGATTTAATTTTGAAAACGGGAATTCCTTTCTTCATGATAGCCGACACTAAAATATAGTTTCGCCTTAGTTCGTGCATGCATGTTTGTCACAACGTCTGCACTATTAACCCTTTGAAATGCATATTTGTCTGTTTATCGTAGAACCAATTCTCTGGGTTTTCGTAGCATCCCCGTAGCAAATTGTGTAATAGTATTCTGTAACTTTATGAACACCTGGTACTTCATAATACGCAATAAACGTGACTTGAAACTACGGTTCACAATTTGTTTCTAAATTTAAACTTATTTTTTAAAGGAACGTGCATTATCCAGTAAAAAGTAAATAAAAGTAAAGATAGACAGGTAGTTTTATAAAGTAAAGGCAGAAATAAAAAACCATCTCTTATTTACTCATTAAATATTTCATACTTCATGTATGATTAAAAAATAAAAAATAAAAAATTAAATCCATACTATATACTATATACTATATACTATTATACTATATACTATATACTATTTTACTATATACTAATATTTTATTATTATTATTGCTGTTATTATTATTATTATTATTATATTATAAATGCGATAGTAACTCTGTCTGTCTGTCTGTTACGCTTTCACGCCTAAACCAGTGAACCGATTTTGATGAAATTTGGTATTTATCGCAAAAAATGGGGGAATGGGTAAAAAGAGGGGATGACTGTTCGTATGGAAAATCGTCATTTTTGAAGATATAACAGTGAAACTTTGTATTTAGACACTTTATTAGGAATGAAAGAACATAGGCTACTTTTTATAGCGAAAATTGGGGTAAAAACAGGTGATGAATGTTCGTATGGAAAATTGTCATTTTTAGAAATATAACAGTGAAACTATGTATTTAGACACCGCTTGTGTCGCTCTTAGTCTGACCCCTCACCCCAGACCCGTCCGGTATGGTAGTACATACCTGCCGGTAAAGCCCTGGGGATCACTGGAGCACTCAAGCCCCCCACCACGACAAGTTGACAGCCCCCGGGGGATCGTCGAATTAACCTACCCTAATCTACAATCATGTAATAAAGTGATGAAATACACATGTATTTCATCACTTAATATTTTTCAATCCGACTCCAAAAAAAAAAAGATATAAATTTAATAAAACTCATCTGTCCCATATCGGTTTTTTTTCAATCTATAGTGTAAAATCACCCGCAAAGATCTATGTTCTCCTGGTAAGGTGATATGAGTAGCGTTGGAGCTACGAGAAATAAAAAAAAATCTTTTTAACTTGCAAAGCTGGGAAATAACGATATTATTTTTAGACAAATGCCTTTAGTTTGTGAAGTCTATTTCGAGTCTCCACTTTCTTAACTACTAGATTTGGGAATAACTCCTTTTTGCTGATTCGCCTGAAACTAACCGAAAAAATCTATCGATTTGTTGAACATTAATTAATAAATAAATTATTATTATTTTTCTGATTTATTTATTTAGAATAACAATAAAATATATTTTTTTAATTCTGTTTTTCTGCCTCTTATACATTTAATTAATCATTATTGTTTTGGATTAATTTTCTCGTTCTTTTTAAAACAAAACAAAACATAGTTCAAGTCAGGTTTATTTCATAATATAATGTACCAGGTATTCATAAAGCTCCAGAGTACTGTGCTACGATTTGATACGAGATTTTTATGTAAAATAAAAAAAAAGTATATTGATCTCACTACAGATTAATGTATCATAGTATGGGAGTCACGTTCTTGATAGCGTTGCATACTAGAAGATCAAATTTAAGTATTCTGGTTTAATTATTAGGACGGCCCACTGTGGCTAATGTTCAATATAAATAAAGGAGGCTTTTAAGGTATACATAATATGTAGTTACAAAATGTATTCCTAAGAAGATTAAAAAACTTTTTTTTTACATTTTCTTTCAATAATCGGAACAAGAAAAATGATTTAACTTATAGTCTTCTACACGGAATTATAATTTTAAGATATTGAAAATCTTCATAAAAGAAAATGATGTGTTTAAAGTTAAACATTTTTCTTCTTTTAATTTAAGGTTTTAGGAATTTTAATAGCGTACAAATAGTTTTAAAGAAACAAACTATAATTTAATGACATTAGCATTTGAAAGTGCTGAGAAATCCTAATGAACAAGAGGAAACAAACAAGTAAATAAAAGTTAAATACAATGGAAGTAAGTAAGGAAGGAGTAATATGGAAGGAGTAACATATAATATATAAAAAAAATATATATAAATAATTCCATGTAAAGTTTCCTACAGAAACCTGGCTTATGGCCATGATTTCAAAATACTCATCTCAACAAGTCCACTCTAACAGTCCAGTCACAACTAACAAATTCTCAGTTAAGAATATTTGACTGTATAGAAAAACAGGTATTTATAAAAATCAAGTATTGTTTCTCACACTTTCGTTGCAAACAAATAAATAATATACATTTATAAAAAATTTGATAATGTAAAATAATTTAAAATGTCCTTCCGACGTAAACTGACTAAAAATAGACGTGTGGCACTCGGAGACTGCCGCGGTGAAGCTATTGCATAGCATTTTATCAACTTATGCAATTATAATTATATTTTTATTTTATATATGCAGTATTTTTTTTCTTTGTTCTTTTTTTCTTTGGAGATGCCGTAACTTGTGCTATCTATTTCAATAAAATCGTAATAAAATAATAAAATGATACGTGTCAGTGACGAGTGCTCATTGCTCGGATGTGTATTCTCTAGTGTGATGCCACTACTGTATTTATATCATAAGCTTCTCGTCAGCAAGTCTTATAACACGTGATGTCACGTAATTATTTTTTTATAATTTTAACACCATATATATATGTACATATACATACGCGATAAGGTCTAACTAGTTGCGGGCTTGAACTTACTCGTGGACGAAGACAAAAAGCACCTAGCGTTGTGTGTGAAAGAGATAGAATCAGTCGTGAGCAGTTAGCAGCTAGTTAGCCCTCATAGTGTAGTCGCACGCACACATACACCGTGCCGAAGATTGCCAAACTGAAACGACGTTCGATGTTAGGAGTTAGAAATTTTCGCTACGGAATTTCTGAATTCGGTCTCCGCGCTCAAGGCCCGCGATAGAAGCTATGCAATAAAAGGTTTAAAAGGTCTTGTACACTAGAATTTAAAAAAAAGACCAGGAATTCTTAAGAGTTAAGTACAATCCATGAAGAGATTTTTACAAAATTGCTAGGAAGAGTATATTTCCCCTTTTTTGATAAAAAAATATATTTCAGTGTAACATAAAAATATAATGAAATCTTAAAAAACAATCAATTCGTTAGATAAATAAATTTTTGAAATAGGCATTCTACATAAATATTGGGTTACAAACCATATATACATACATACATTCTCATATAGTACTTTTAACTGTCAGTCCTTACATTGGTCTTACCATTATAATTTGATTTATTTCATTTGATATATACCCACACATAGACATAGGCATGAACAGAAATATATAATAAGTTGCAATAAATATGTATCATTAACAAGTCATTGTCAGACCCCTTATAAAAAATTAAATTAAAAAAATAAAATGTAATATTCTTTTGTTTTTTTATGTTCCGATAATAAATTTAAAGCGAATTCCGAGTCTCCAGGCAGAATAAATATTTAAAAAATACTGCGAAACTGTAGAGATCTCGTGTATTGTATAATATGAAGTAGTATGAATTCAAGCAATATGCAACAATCTGCTACAAGAATGCTACGGAAACAAAGAGAACATTGGATAATGACCTTATGTTATACTGACAACGGTCAGTGAATGAAAAAAATTAACAAAACTAAGAACTTTGTCTAGTTGTAATGCTTGAGCTACTTTTTTCTTGCTTACCAGAAATATAGGCGTCAAGTTTAATGCGAAATGTACTTATAGGTCGAAAATGGCCCGAAATAATTTGAGAAAAGTGTAATACGGCCATGCCGCTTTTTTATTTTTGCTTCACTTGACGGTTCACTATCGTACCAACAGATTAATTTTACATTTCATTTTTCAGACAATATCGACTTTTATCTATAGTAACAAAATAGTTTTAAATCCAATTACCACTTCAATAAGCAAATATATACATATGTACAAAATTTCTAATTAATTAATGTCGGTTAGGTATGAGTGTTCATATTGTATCATATCGGTTTCGGTTTAAAGACATTTATTTCTCATAAAGAACACAAAAGTTCACTTATAATAAGAAATCACAATAATTTTGCTTGAGGGTACATTTAAAAGTCTGCCTTATGAATTATATACAGTAAAATGAAATGTTGCGGGTAGTTATATTAGACAAACATGTTTAGGTAGGGGTTACATTAACTTATAAATTATTTTGCACATATTCCATTACACGTTTTTTGAATATAGGAAAACTCTTGCTATTAATGATTAAGTCTGATAATTTATTATAAATTTGAACTCCTTCAAATAAAATGTTTTTCTTTCCATAGTTGGTTTTGGTTTTTGGAAGTTCTAGTTTATTACGTTTTCTAGTGTGGTATGTATGTGTTTTTTTATGAAAGTGTAATTGTAAATGTGTTTTATTTGTTATTATTTTTCTAATCAACATGCAGGTTTTTAAAGTGTATAATTGATTTATATTAAGAAATTTTGTTTTTTTTTTATATAATTCAACGGATGGCGTCATATAATCATATTTATAAAGAACTTTAATAATTTTATTTTGTAAAGTTTGTAATGACTTTATGTTAGACTTCGCAGCAGTTCCCCATATTTCAATAAGATATTCGATATGAGGTTTTACTAAAGAATTATAAATAATAGGACGAATTGTATTAGGTATACATAAGGAAATTCTACGTAGTGCTCCTATCAAAGGGGATATTTTATTTTTAAGATGATCAATATGATATTGCCAGGTTAACTTGATATCCATTATAAGACCTAAATATTTTTCATGATCAGTTTTATTTATTGGCTCGTTAAAAATTGTTAGTTGGTCATGATTTGGTATATTTTTATTTTTAGGCGCGAAGATCATATATGATGTCTTTTTGGTATTAATAGTTAATAAATACCTCAAGTCTATCCTACGGCGATCCCTATGTACACTACGGGGTTCTGAAACCTTCGCACAAATCATATCGCACATATAACTACCGGAGTATTCAAAAACGTACTCGGTACTTATATTATTTGGTATTTCCGCGCCACCAAAACCACGCAACAGTGGAATGCACGCATGTAGTTTGCATGAAAAATGCTTAGCTAAATCAGAGCTAATTAACGAGATGTATGAACCGGTATCCATTAATACATCTGTTGGGATGCCACCTAGTACCGCCGTAATTACGTCACGATTATTAATGTCAGTTACGACTTCTCGACAAAAATTTACGTTACCCGAGTTCGATCGTCCTTAAGCAAAACAGTTCGGTTCACTATGACCGACTTTCTTACAGAAGTTACAAGCTACGGATTTAAATTGAAACGAATTAGTCCTTGAGGATTGAGGCAGAGGCAAGTTTCGTGGCTTAGTTTTATTAATGTCAGGTTTAGGCCGTTTATTACTGCATGATCCGTCAGGCCGTTTATTACACCAAGGTACCTTTTTCAGAAACTCAATTAATTGAACTTATTTCCGGTGAAATAGTAGAAGTCGACGTTAAAATGACTAATTTAGACTAATTTAAATAACACAGTTCGTACTGTGCCTGATCTGATAGTTTTACTTTCTACGTATGAAAAGGCTTCTAAAAACATAAAAAAAGTAATTCCTGGAAGTTATGAAACCCGAACAATCTATTGCTAATAGTACAAAACGATTTAAATAGTACAAAACAATTTAAGTCGAGTAATGAAGTGGGGTTCAAGGCAGAAAAAAGGTGTTACACTTGTGGTAAAACGGGACACCTTATGTCACAGTGCCCTAAAAATACTTTTCAGTCTAGTATCAAAGAATTGAATAAAAAAATTCATATTCAATTAGAGTAAATTGCACCTTCTGTAAAAAGGAGGGTCACATATTTTGTAAAGTGCTTGTATCGAGTTGCTTGTTCTGTATGTAACAAGATGGGCCATTCATGTGACAAATATGTTTACCGACTTTAAAGACTTGAGGAAAATAAAAACATGGACGTTGAAAGCACTAATTGACTAGAAACATCGAGGATTGCATTATGAAGAGGGTTTGGTCCAGAACCGAGGATCGTACATAAATCTTTTATTCCTACTTTCACTCAAGATCCTTGGAATATAGTTCTTGCATCAAACTATTTCAGTACACATCTGGTAAATGTAAACAATTTATAGTGGGTACTAAGGCTAACAGCAATCCTGTGCTGCTGGTTGGAGGCCGCCCATCTGAGACCCCTGCTGACTCTGGGCACCGCCTCGCCGGCGGCGACTCTGCCATGCTGCCATGACGGCAGGGCTGCAAACGCCCGCCCCAACAACCCGCTTACATTCACAAGTGGAATCGCAGCCAGCTCATGGGTCCTACGCCCCGAAGAGTTAACCTCGACCCCTCCTGCGGGGGGCCCGATATGGCCTCGTTGTTGTAGCAATCCTGCTTTATTATCGTCAGCACGTAGAGTCCACGATCTCACTTTATTGACAATTGAAGAATAAAAATTTATTGACCAGGGTAACGCCATTATATTTTGGCCACGATCCGAATCCAAGACTGATAGAATCAATAACAGGTAGTCTAGGTGGAAAATTTCACAAACCCATTTCAAGCCCTCGATTATATCTACTGGTTTTGTCGATTGGTTGAACTATCCAAAAGCCGCGACAGTGGGTCAATTAATTTAAATAAATTAATTATCTTTGACCTCAACAGGGACCTAGAGCGGACCTAGAGCGACATTGAAAATAGTTACGAGTTTGGATTAAGTCTCTACTCAAAGAAGCTGGTATTGAAGCTTCTAGCAGATCTGTAAGATCTTCAGTAGCTTCCCTTAACTGAATGGAATACTTTTCAAAAGATACAATTTAAAAACTGGAAAATGGAGGCAAGATCCTTTAGAAGATACTTCAAAAGAGTTGTTTTAAATCAGTCACAGTAAACTACAAAAGCTTAGCTGTCAAGCTATTTTGATTGTATTCCATAAATCAAATTGTTATTAAAATAAATTATTGTATTCCAATAATTTAATTTTTATTGGACACATTATAGCAAGGTCATAATATTTATGACCAGGTGATAACAAACACGTCACTCAAGATGGATTCCGGATGTCAACATGTAACAATAATTGAGAGTTTTAACTAACACTAAAACTTACCTATTATTTTTCCTTAAGACATCCGGAATCCAGGTAATTTCTACCTGGTTCATCTCGAGTATGTATAATGAATTAAGAATTATCAATTTGTTAAAATGTGCAAGTTTCCTCCCGCCAAATTCACATTAGAGAGCAGCACTTGCACCGGAAGGGAGTGAAAACTGGACTAAAAGGCTAAAAAGACAGGTGCTTGACTCAAGATGGATTCCGGATGTCTTAAGGAAAAATAAAAGGTAAGTTTTATTGTTACTTAAAACTCTCTATTATATTCAGGGATATATAACATGATATGCAAAATACAGTATAGTGGAGCCTCTCGATATATATATATGCCCTCCTTTAATACAAAATTTTTCAGTAAATCGTTCTCTGTCCAAGGTGCAAAGCTTTGCAACTCATTCCCACCTTCTGTTTACAAAGAGAGACCAAGTGCACCTGCATTTAAACATTAACTTAAGTGACATCTTCTGTCACTTTTACCTTCTGATATGTAATGTTTATTTATTTATACTAGTTGTATATATTTAACGAACTAATAATTCTTTTAACAAAATATTTGTGTTATCACTTTATATCACTTTAAACATTGATTTAGTAATTTAACACTTTTTCACTTATACTGTTTTACAAAGTTTCGTTGCAGCTCTTGATCCAACTGATGACAACTGATGTAACGAGCTCTCGTCAGTTTGCAGCCATTATTATAGTCTCGATTGTCTATGGTGGGAGCAACCGGTGGCGGGGGATGGGGGCAGATTTAGTTCGTCAACACGGCCTCTCCTGACAAGGCAGCGTCCTCGCGGCTACCCTGCTCAGCTGTGGTTTGTTCTTCGTAGGAATCGGATTCACAGCTCTCAAAGAATGCTGCGCAAGCGTCGGGGGTCCACTCACCTTTCCAAGGTACTACGTACTCGGCAGCCGCTTGTGTTACCTTGCCATAAGAGTTTGAGAGTAAGGTAAGCTCATAGCGGTTGTTTGCTAGCGCTTTGGTGACGCGGTATGGACCCCTCATGCCACTGTCCAACTTTCCTGCTCTTTGAGATTGTTTTATAACATAAACTAAATCATTAACCTTATATCTCCTAGGCGTATTGCGGTATTTATTTCCGTAGGCGTCCTGAAGTTCTCGATTTTTATTCAAATTGGTTTCAGCCGTTTGTCTTCTTAATTCACGCCATGCTTCGCGATTAGGCGTGGATCCCTCTATCGTTACATCCTTAATAAGGGAATTGATTAACGGTGTAGTCTCCTCCGTGTCAATGAGTAAGTTTAATGCTGAATACGAAGTAGAGGCATGTTTAGTTATATTCAAAGTTAATTGAACCTTCCATAGAACTTGTGACCAATGTGCAGACTTCAGTTTTATTTCTACTCTAATCATATTTAATACGGTGCGGCAGTACCTCTCAACCTGGCTATTAGACTGGTGCATTTCGGGAGTAATTAAGTGCATCTCAATGCCATATTCTATTAGAAAGGTATTAAAATCCGCGCTGTCGAACATTCGACCCCTATCACAAACGAGTAACCGTGGTGTACCGAAGATACCTATTGCGTTAGTTATAATTCGTTTTAATTCGGATGAATCTTGTTTACGCATTGGGAACATTAAACAAAATTTGGTAAAAGCGTCTATTAAAATTAAAACGTAATTATAACCGTCGGATTCCGGCAGCGGTCCTAAAGAATCGACATGTATCGTGTCAAATGGGATTGAAGGTTTTTCCCACGATGTAATTGGCTGGAGTGGCGCACGTGGTACCTTTTTATATGTTAAACAATTTACACAATGTAAAATATACTTTTTAGTAAAACTATGCAATCCGGGGAACCAAAAATGCATCAAAATTAAATTTACTGTCTTTTCATAACTCAGACGCTGGTGTTCGTCGTGAAAAACACGTAGTAGGCTAAGCCTGTAAGCTTTGGGTACATAATATAAAAGTCGCGACTGCTCACCTTTGACATCATATTTGTTATACAACATGTCATTTTTCTTTTTGTATCGGGTATCGTCCAATTGACCATCATTAAGCTTTTCTAATAAGACTGCTATCTCGTTGTCAGCGGATTGTGCAATTTGGGCCCACGTTTTAGGTTTAACCGGAGTACATAGACTAACAGGATTCCTACTGAGGTAGTCAGCATCAGACATCATTGTACCCTTTCTATATTCTAAAGTGAAGTCATAATCTTGAAGATATATCCACCATCTGGCTACTCTGGGTTGTAAGTCCTTTTTTTTTTGCGTTAACTTAAGTGCATTGCAATCGGTAACTATTTTAAAATGCTTAGCAATCAAGTATTGGCGGAAATGCTGTAGTGCTCTTACTACTGCAAGGGTTTCCAGCCCATAAGAGTGGTACTTTGGTTCTGCTGCTACTGTGACTCTGCTGTAATAAGCAATGACGCGTTTACACTTCTCGAGATCCACCTGTAGTAGAACCGCTCCATAGCCTTGAGAACTAGCGTCTGTATGAAGTTCAGTTTCTAACTGCGGATCGAAAATTTTTAAAATCGGTTCACTCGTTAAAATTTTAATTATTTCCTGCCTTGCTTTTTCTTGTTGAATTCCCCAATTAAATTTAGCATTTTTGCGAGTTAGTGCAGCGATGCAGGCTGTTTTATAAGAGTAACCACATATATATCGACGGAAATAGCCCGTTAAGCCTAAAAATTGTCTAAGCTGTTTGACGTTCTGTGGCTGTGGTGATTAAACCAACGCTTTTATTTTATTCTCGCTTGGCCTTACCTGACCATTGCCAATGATTCTACCAAGATATTCAACTTCTGGAGTTAAAAATGTACACTTTCGAATATTCACCGAAAAGCCAGCATCGGCACCAACCGATCAATGAATCATGATCATCAATCAATTCATCGATGAAGCAGAACGGAATCGAGTAATTTTAAACCTTCATTGATGTCATAATGCTTCAAAATTACGTCATCAATGTACACCAGTACCAATCCGGACTCTATGTATGTTTTTAGGGTTTCCGTCATTATACGTTGATATACAACTGGCGCATTCGCCAAGCCATACGGCATTTTCAGGTATTCGTAGTGGCCTTCCGGCGTCACAAAGGCTGTCTTCTCTATAGATTTCTTATGGAGTTTTATTTGATGGAATCCGGTTGTCATATCGCAGACAGTGAACAACTTGCCGTCTCCAAGTCGGTCTACGTGATCGTTGATCAGCGGGAGTGGAAACCGTTCCTTAATCGTCAACTTGTTCAACGCTCTGTAGTCAACCACCATCCGATCCGATCCATCTTTCTTTTTAACTAATAACACCGGACTAGCATAATCCGAATGAGATTTTTGAATAATTTTTTTGTCTAATAGATCTTTAATAATATTTCGAACTCGTAATTTTTCGTTATATGACATTTTATATGGTCGGTAACAAACAGGTATGTCACTGTTTAATCGTATGTGCATTTCCCCGGTCTTAACTGTCGTTGTCGCTGTTCCACTTAAAAGATATTGTTTGTATTTATTAATAACGTTAAGTAACAAAATTTTATCATTTTCACGCAGTGACGTGTTAACAGAATGAATATCCAAATCTACCTTACAATCGAATATAATATTAATCGGTATGTCAGTGAATCGAATAATTCTTTGTGAATTCGAAGTGCGAAAGTATGAGACTCCATCTCTGTTTAACACATCGGTGCCTATAATTACCGGAGTATTCAAAAACGTACTCGGTACAATATAAAAATCAACCTCCAATGTTATATCGCGGAATTCTATGTGTAGGGTAATAAAGGTAGTGGATTTTATTTCCGCGTCACCAAAACCACGTAACAGTTGGATGCACGGATGTAGTTTGCCTGAAAAATGTTAAACTAAATCGGAGCTTATCAACAAGATATATGAGTCAGTGTCTATCAATACATCTGTCGGGATGCCACTTAGTACCGCCGTAGTAACGTCACGATTTTTAATATCAGCTACGACTTCTCGGCAAAAATTTACGTTACCCGAGTTCGATCGTTCTTTAGCAAAACAGTTTGATTCATTATGACCGATTTTCTTACAAAAATCACAAACTACGGATTTTAATTGAAATGAATTTGTCCTTGAGGGTTGAGACAAGTGTTGTTGTTTAGTTTTATTAAAGTCAGTTTTAGCCCTTTTATTACGGCATGATGCACTCACGTGTCCCCTTCTATTACACTCATAGCATCTAATATCATTTGAGGACCGCTTTTTAACATTTTAATTTCGTTGAAACGGTTTTTTAAACGGGTTATCTGATTTTATATAAACCGATAAAAAATCTACTAGCTTAGATGGTTGTAATTTCGAATTAATGGCTGTGGCACGAATTTGGGGATCCTTAATTCCACGCAACACTTTTGCAACTAGTAATTCATCACTTAAACCTCTCACTATCTTTAACTGCAATAGTGCCCTTAGTGAGTACTCCGCATAAGTTGGATAATCATCACTATTAGTACACATGACTTCAAATAAAATATAAGCTACGTCTATATGTTTCGGGCATAACGATATTAGTTCTTCCTTGAAATTTAACCAGGATCTATCGCTGCTGGGCCATTCAGAGAGTAAAACATGGGCATCACCCTTAGGACAGTTGGCTTCACGCGCTAAACATTCTACGTCGTCCCACTTATAACGTAAACGAGCCTGTTTCACTTCGTCACACCACGATAACACGTCATGCACATTAGGGTCAAAATTAGAGACATAGTACTGGGTTGATCTCACCGTGGTTAAGGAGGTTATCGCTTCTAAAAACTTCTCAGCAACCTCTGTGGCCGCCGTGGAACCCGGAGACAGTAGTGGTCTCTCGGTAGGTGCGGGTTCTTTGCGCAAATCGCGCCGCAAATCCCCCGTCTCAAAGCTCGTCTCCAGTGTTGAAGCACGCAGCGACATTGGCCCGTGCTCCACAGATGTCGATTGTTGCTCCAATGCCGTCAGACGATTCAGGATTGTTTCCAACTGTTGGCTTATAACGTTTGACTGAGGAGGGCTTTCAGCCCTACGCCGTTGTTGTCCTCGATTCGGTTTTGCCGACATATTTATTCTTTTAAGTGGGTGTGTATTTTTTTTTTTTTATCGGCCAGGAGGGTAGATTACGCCTTCGAATCCCACTTCTGATTTTAACGAACTAATAATTCTTTTAACAAAATAATTGTTTTATCACTTTATATCACTTTAAATATTGATTTAGTAATTTAACACTCTTTCACTTATACTGTTTTACAAAGTTTCGTTGCACCTCTTGATCCAACTGATGACAACTGATGTAATGAGCTCTCGTCACTTTGCAGCCATTATTATAGTCTCGATTGTCTATGGTGGGAGAAATCAGTGGCGGGGGATGGGGGTAGATTTAGTTCGTCAACAATATATTAATTTTAATATTTACGTATATATTTATAATTATGTGTATATTTATGTATATATCTATGTATGTATAATATCAAAATTTTCTATTATTATACTTTTTTTTTGTATACTTATCTATGTATAAATTTCTATATTTTTATTTCCTTCTCTCTTTTTATTGTACCTATGCACACCACGCTTTTTTATGTAGTTTCCTTTATGAAAAGGGTTTCTCGTAGAGGTCTCTTTTAACAGATAAGTTATCCCTTGTGCATCACATGTCTTTTATAATTAATTATGTAACTATTTCTTCTCTTGGTATATAAATAAATAAATATTAAATGCTGTGAGCATAATAAATGGGGACACATGAGTGCATCATGCAGTAATAAACGGCCTAAACCTGACATTAATAAAACTAAGCCACGAAACTTGCTTCTGCCTCAATCCTCAAGGACTAATTCGTTTCAATTTAAATCCGTAGCTTGTCATTTCTGTAAAAAAGTCGGTCATAGTGAACCGAACTGTTTTGCTTAAGGACGATCGAACTCGGGTAACGTAATTTTTTGTCGAGAAGTCGTAACTGACATTAATAATCGTGACCTAATTACGGCGGTACTAGGTGGCATCCCGACAGATGTATTAGTGGATACCGGTTCATACATCTCGTTAATTAGCTCTGATTTAGCTAAGCATTTTTCATGCAAACTACATGCGTGCATTCCACTGTTGCGTGGTTTTGGTGGCGCGGAAATACCAAATAATATAAGTACCGAGTACGTTTTTGAATACTCCGGTAGTTATAGGCACCGATGTACTCGTATTAAGCAGAGACGGAGTGTCTTACATTCGCATTGCGAATTCACAAAGAATCATTCGGTCCATTAAATTACCGATTAATATCATATCCGATTGTACGGTAGATTTGGATCTTCATTCTATTAACACGTCACCGTCATATAATGAGTTTTATGCAGGTTGTCATAGTAACCATATTAAATCCACTTATGTTTTATTAAAATAACAACAGATATCACCGATGCGTAAGAGTGTGTCAACGACCAAGACTTTATGATTTTCTAATGTCATGGTTATGGAAAATGTAACTGTGTGCTTCATTAATAATACTATCCGACTATGTGGCTGTGTCAATGACTAAAAACTGTGTGATCATGTGGGTATGTATGTGGGTATGTAATTAATCATATATTACATACATTTCTTTTATATAAAGAGAGAATTTTAAATCTACCGATTTGTGCGAAGGTTTCAGAACCCCATAGTGTACATAGGGATCGTCGTAGGATAGACTTGAGATATGATACAATATGAACACTCATACCTAACCGACATTAATTAATTAGAAATTTTGTACATATGTATATATTTGCTTATTGAAGTGGTAATTGGATTTAAAACTATTTTGTTACTATAGATAAAAGTCGATATTGTCTGAAAAATGAAATGTAAAATTAACCTGTTGTTACGATAGTGAACCGCCAAGTGAAGCAAAAATAAAAAAGCGGCATGGCCGTATTACACTTTTCTCAAATTATTTCGGGCCATTTTCGACCTATAAGTACATTTCGCATTAAACTTGACGCCTATATTTCTGGTAAGCAAGAAAAAAGTAGCTCAAGCATTACAACTAGACAAAGTTCTTAGTTTTGTTAAATTTTTTCATTCACTGACTGACCCATCATCAAAACTGTAAGGCGCTTCTAATTTATAAAGAAGCTTCAAAATTTTTAATACAATTTGTGTTTAGTGAATAACTCAGGGAAAAACTAAAATATTTTGAATTTTCTGTCCACTTTTCAAGGTAATCTATAAATATACACGTGTAGCTCGTATCATAAGTCAGAGACTGGGCTCTCAGAAAATTCGTTGATAGCACAAGTGTTAGAGAAGTAGATCATACTGGAAAAAAAGAGAAAAAGGAGGTTTTCCACAAAAATAAATGAGATGCCATCGATAACAAAAGTTAAAAAAAAAACAAGTCCCGCAACACTGTTCTTTCATTGTAAAATTTTGGATGATGTACGTAATACCAAGTCGGTTGATCTTTTCGGTCCCCTCTTAAGGGGCCTTCTGTCTTAAGTTATAACGTTATTAACTATCTAACCATATCTCATAGTGACCACATTAAAATTAAAAATATTTTATGTTTAAATAAATAGATTGACTTGGCATTCGCATGAAAACGCAATGCCATGAAAAACCAAATTTTTTATCAGCAAACCAAGTCTCGCAACTCAGCCAACTCGCAATTCCCGAGCGCATTAAGCAATCTTGATTACTAAAATATGTAGTGCTTGTGAGTTACATCGTGTGTATTGATATGAATTATATTTGTCATAAAAAAATTGTAGGTAATTATTAATTATTATCAAATTACAACTAACTTAAATGCGATTTAACAAAAAATTATTCATAACTAATAAGAATTACTTCAGAGGTTCTATCTCGACTGACACATCTGTCGTCCATAAATCTATGTATCTCTTTTCATGATTTCTTTCGGGTTATAACCTATATCGGTATGATTTCAGTCATATTCTCATTTATATTTAACTCTGTTATGTCCCGTTTCCTTTCTAGTGATAAACTAGGGATTCGAAAGTCTCTAGTTCATCTTAGGGATACGCTTCCAGTTGTGTGAAAATTATTGACGGACCTTAACATGCAACAAGCTCATAAGCTCCATGTCCATATCCATAATATACATTTTTTATCGTCAATGTATTGTTATTTTTTTTTTAATAGAAGTTTTTCAAAAGCATACGATAATAATATGATATAATATGTGAAGTAGATTAACAACATTATTATACCTTTTCGTAACACACACAACAATTTACTAGTTTCATTTTATTTAAACATTAAATTTCCATATTTAAATTTAGAATTTTTTTCAAATGTCTCTACATGATATAAATTAAAACAAAATTAAACCAAAGATATGTTAAATAAAATGCTCTTCAATGGAGTATATAATACACTAGGTAAAACACAATGTTATTTCCATCAAGATTCATTTAATATAGGAAGTCTTCGACGTAGCGAAAATGTTTTTGTAATTAATTATAAAACGATAACTAATACATAATTTGATATTTTTTTAGAATATTTTCTAAAAACATTATCAAATTATGTAGAAAATATTCTTTCTAAATATCGAAAAAATCCACAGACTTAAAAAACATTAATAGGCAATAAATATATTGTAACTTAACATTCAGGGATATGTTACATAGGCATTTTTAATTTGTAAATTCTAAGATATGAGGGCACATTCTTAAAAATTATCGTTATGTTTAGGGATATGGTATTCTTTAAGGTATTCGTCAAACAACAAAAGTATATAATGAAACGTTTGTCTGGTAAAATTAAATACTATTATTATCCAATAGCCAGTTATAATTTGTAACAAAAAATAAGAGGAGCTGTATTGACTAAGAGGCGAGTTGGTGGAGGGCGAGGTGTGGAGTGGTGTGATGTATCGAGGAGGGTAGAGGTGTGGTGAGGAGAGGTGAGGAGAGGTGTGGTGAGGAGAGGAGAGGAGAGGGGAGGAGAGATTATATAAAGAGCCTTTTTAGATGTAATTGGGCATTACTTTGTGAAATTGGAAATAAACAAGTGATTTACCAAGAAGTCGTACTGTTTTAATTATTTTCTTTGAAAAGTCAGTCGTGTTTTGTAATTTAAGTAATAATCAGAAGTGGGATTACCTACAACAAAAAGTATAAAAGTGAAGAGATCCGGATAGCATCAAGGACATTACGTACGATCAAAAACGAGTAGAAATGTTCAGTGTTCTACTCCGGATGAGTTATATGAAGGATTTTTGTCAGCTTTTGATTCATATCTACCCTCTAAATCAAATAATATACCAAGAGCAACACATGCAGAAGACAGTATATTCAAAAAATCACCGATCTGTTATCGCTGTAAAGAAACAGGGCACGTGGCTACAACATGTAAATTAACCGATAAACGAAGTGTTTCAGGTGTGGTAAACTTGGCGAACATGGCGAACTTGGCGAACATGTGTAATTCAACAGAAGTAGAACCAAATCCTGTTAGGAAAGTTCAATTGATATCACAGTTGAATGATGTGTATAAGAAAAAGTGTGAGGGTAAGTGAACTTTTTTTTCAAGGCTTATTTAGATACTGGTAGCGAGCTTAATAAACTACTCAAGGGAGCATCTGATGCCCTTAAACTCAAACTAATGCCTACAAATACAGTGTTAAAAGGATTTAACGGTGATGCAGTTCGAGCATTAGGAGAGGTACAGTTTGAATTATCAATCGACGAGGTTCACGTCAAAACGTCTGCTGTAGTAACAAACGTCGATTTGGGTGATATCTCTCTTATTATAGGCCAGACCGTTGTAAATCAAAATGACATAACGCTAAAAGTGTTTCAGTGTGGCGCTCACTTATCAAGGGCAACAACTACCCCCAATAACTTGTATAATATCGACCTGTGTGATGATACTAGCTATTACAGAGTAAAATTAGTCGAAGACACTTCTGTACCGATTGGAGATAACTTGGTTCAATTTACAATACGTGACGCCGATTGTGGAGATTACTGTACGAGGCCCAGGCAGTTCAGGATGAGGTAACGTAGTATATGCCGTAACCAGCTCCGTGCTACGAAATGGGAACGGCTTCATTAAAGTCTGCAATATTGGTTCCCGTACCATTTATTGAAAAAAAAGGAACGAGGTGAAAAATGCATATCGGACCCAGAGGTGAGATCATACTGCTTTACTTTGAGGAGAGGAGAGTGTTCTGATAATTATTATGAATTTGAAAATATTGATGTCAGTGATATTGAGAATAATGATCAAGTATCGTTGGTTAATCTTTTAAAGTCGTATGGGGATTGTTTTTCTAAAAAAAAAGGGGGCGACTATAGATTGTGTCGATTCAGGGAATTAAATAGGATTACTATTAAAGATAGATTCCCTATGCCTCATATAGATGACCAATTAAATAAGTTGTCGGGTAATCAATATTTTACATATTTAGTCTTATTTTCCGGCTACCATAACTTATCAATTAGAGCAGATTCTATGCATAAAACGTCATTAATTACTCTTGATAGTTTTTATGAATATTTGAGGGTACCATTCGGGTTAGCTAATGCCCCGTCAGTTTTCATGAGGGTAATCCCAAAAAAATAATAATTTGTGAAACTTGTGGGTAGTGATGGCGGTTTCGCTGCGAAACTACACGACATGGTTGCAACTAACAAACGTCAGGATGCACAGGTGATACTTTTATTTTTCAAAAAGCCAGCTCTTGGAAAGTCATGTGAGTTAAGTGAGCATATAATCTGCCACGTAATTTGAAAGCTGGAACCCGAGGTACAGGTTCTAAAGCCACCGGTTCTTAAGATACTTAATTATTTAACGGATACTATAGTTGAACCCTCACAATTAACAATTAATTTAAATTTTGATAAAGATTCAGGGCCTAAATGTTTTTCATGTGGACTCACATCGTCCCAATGTATATCATCCTAATGTAGGGAAAACGTCCGATGTAATAATTATAATAAAATTGTTCATAAAACGGAATATTGCAGATTTAAAAAGTCCGATCACTGTGGTAAAGTAGGTTATGAAGAGAAAGATTGTTATTTTTAAAATCTATCGGCTCCAAATAGTTCTTATGTCAAACCTAACAATAAATTCGATGAAAAGAAATCTAAATTGTTAGCCCGATTGATGTGGATCGCCAAAATTTCGTAAAATTATTATTGCTAACGGTTTTAAATTGACTGCATATATTGACTTTAATAATACTATAACAGTATCAGCGGCTCTAAAAATCAATTTAAAATATAATATATGTCAAACAAGCATAAAAGGTTATGGGCGTCAAATTATAACACCAGAAGGTGAAGCTCTATAGTAGCTTTTGAATTTTGAATTTGAACATAGATGGCGTCGGGGCTAGCACATCGGTTTTGATAGTCTTGTGATAACAAAATGAATAAATGACCTTTAAGACACCGATATGATAATAGGGCGGGCCTTTAGTGAATTACCGGGAATATGTGTTACGAAAGCGACGGATACTTTAACATTTTCCTACAATAATAGCACTGTTAATATGGAACTACCATTTTCAAATCATAATGACGTCCATCTATCAAAAATAGAATTAAGGGTACCTCATGACCTGAAAATTGTTAATGGATTAATCAAAATTTTAGTTTATACGGACCAATTTGTCGACAATATGTCGATGGTGTTCTGTGAAACTTGAACGGTCTGAACATAGGTGCCTTGGTAAAGAAATTGATATTCCAGAACAAATAACTGAAATAAATGGTAACCGGGGGTATATCGACGTAAACGACTTAATATATTAACCGATAACATTATTTGCTACACTTTGCATTGCTCGAGGTTCTGAATATAAATCGGGTAATATTAAAATCGATACAGATGTGTCAAGATCGGACCTAGACAATCTTCAAAATCTTAAATAAATTTGATCATTGTTTTGATGATCATGCAGGGGTAGGAGATTTGATATAGAAATAAAAATTGAACTAACCACTTAAGTTCCCTTTTATCATCACCCGTATCGTATGTCAATAAAAGAGTGATGAATTTTATGCTGAATAAGTATAGATTTGAATTCACTTCCTTATTACAACTAGACAAAGTTCTTAGTTTTGTTAATTTTTTTCACTGACCGTTGTCAGTATAACATAAGGTCATTATCCAATGTTCTCTTTGTTTCCGTAGCATTCTTTTAGCAGATCGTTGCATATTGCTTGAATTCATACTACTTCATATTATACAATACACGAGATCTCTACAGTTTCGCAGTATTTTTTAAATATTTATTCTGCCTGGAGACTCGGAATTCGCTTTAAATTTATCATCGGAACATAAAACAACAAAAGAATATTACATTTTATTTTTTTATTTTATTTTTTTATAAGGGGTCTGACAATGTCTTGTTAATGATACATATTTATTGCAACTTATTATATATTTCTGTTCATTCCTATGTTTATGTGTGGGTATATATCAAATGAAATAAATCAAATTATAATGGTAAGACCAATGTAAGGACTGACAGTTAAAAGTACTATATGAGAATGTATGTATATATGGTTTGTAACCCAATATTTATGTAGAATACCTATTTCAAAAATTTATTTATCAAACGAATTGATTGTTTTTTAAGATTTCATTATATTTTTATGTTACAATGAAATATATTTTTTTATCAAAAAAGGGGAAATATACTCTTCCTAGCAATTTTGTAACAATCTCTTCATGGATTGTACTTAACTCTTAAGAATTCCTGGTCTTTTTTTAAATTCTAGTGTACAAGACCTTTTAAACCTTTTATTACATAGCTTCTATCGCTGGCCTTGAGCGCGGAGACCGAATTCAGAAATTCCGTAGCGAAAATTTCTAACTCCTATCATCGAGCGTCGTTTCAGTTTGGCAAACTTCGGCACGGTGTATGTACTACACTATGAGGGTTAACTAGCTGCTAACTGCTCACGACTGATTCTATCTCTTTCACACACAACGCTAGGTGCTGTTTGTCTTCGTCCACGAGTAAGTTCAAGCCCGCAACTAGTTAGACCTTATCGTGTATGTATATGTATATATATATGGTGTTAAAATTATAAAAAAATAATTACGTGACATCACGTGTTATTAGGCTTGCTGACGAGAAGCTTGTGATATAAATACAGTAGTAGCATCAAACTAAAGAATACACATCCGAGCAATGAGCACTCGTCACTGACACGTATCATTATATTATTTTATTACGATTTTATTGAAATAGATAGCACAAGTTACGGCATCTCCAAAGAAAAAAAGAACAAAGAAAAAAAATACTGCATATATAAAATAAAAATATAATTATAATTGCATAAGTTGATAAAATGCTATGCAATAGCTTTACCGCGGCAGTCTCCGAGTGCCACACGTCTATTTTTAGTCAGTTTACGTCGGAAGGACATTTTAAATTATTTTACATTATCAAATTTTTTATAAATGTATATTATTTATTTGTTTGCTACGAAAGTGTGAGAAACAATACTTGATTTTTATAAATACCTGTTTTTCTATACAGTCAAATATTCTTAACTGAGAATTAGTTAGTTGTGACTGGACTGTTAGAGTGGGCTTGTTGAGATGAGTATTTTGAAATCATGGCCATAAGCCAGGTTTCTGTAGGAAACTTTACATGGAAATATTTATATATATATTTTTTATATATTATATGTATATATTACTCCTTCCTTACTTACTTCCATTGTATTTAACTTTTATTTACTTGTTTGTTTCCTCTTGTTCATTAGGATTTCTCAGCACTTTCAAATGCTAATGTCATTAAATTATAGTTTGTTTCTTTAAAACTATTTGTACGCTATTCAAATTCCTAAAACCTTAAATTAAAAGAAGAAAAATGTTTACCTTTAACACATCATTTTCTTTTATGAAGATTTTCAATATCTTAAAATTATAATTCCGTGTAGAAGACTATAAGTTAAATCATTTTTCTTGTTCCGATTATTGAAAGAAAATGTAAAAAAAAAGTTTTTTAATCTTCTTAGGAATACATTTTGTAACCACATATTATGTATACCTTAAAAGCCTCCTTTATTTATATTGAACATTAGCCACAGTGGGCCGTCCTAATAATTAAACCAGAATACTTAAATTTGATCTTCTAGTATGCAACGCTATCAAGAACGTGACTCCCATACTATGATACATTAATCTGTTGTGAGATCAATATACTTTTTTTTTATTTTACATAAAAATCTCGTATCAAATCGTAGCACAGTACTCTGGAGCTTTATGAATACCTGGTACATTATATTATGAAATAAACCTGACTTGAGCTATGTTTTGTTTTGTTTTGTTTTAAAAAGAACGAGAAAATTAATCCAAAACAATAATGATTAATTAAATGTATAAGAGGCAGAAAAACAGAATTAAAAAAATATATTTTATTGTTATTCTAAATAAATAAATCAGAAAAATAATAATAATTTATTTATTAATTAATGTTCATCAAAGCGATAGATTTTTTCGGTTAGTTTCAGGCGAATCAGCAAAAAGGAGTTATTCCCAAATCTAGTAGTTAAGAAAGTGGAGACTCGAAATAGACTTCACAAACTAAAGGCATTTGTCTAAAAATAATATCGTTATTTCCCAGCTTTGCAAGTTAAAAAGATTTTTTTTATTTCTCGTAGCTCCAAAGCTACTCATATCACCTTACCAGGAGAACATAGATCTTTGCGGGTGATTTTACACTATAGATTGAAAAAAAACCGATATGGGACAGATGAGTTTTATTAAATTTATATCTTTTTTTGTTTTTGGGGTCGGGTTGGAAAATATTAAGTGATGAAATACATGTGTATTTCATCACTTTATTACATGATTGTAGATTAGGGTAGGTTAATTCGACGATCCCCCGGGGGCTGTCAACTTGTCGTGGTGGGGGGCTTGAGTGCTCCAGTGATCCCCAGGGCTTTACCGGCAGGTACTACCATACCGGACGGGTCTGGGGTGAGGGGATAGACTAAGAGCGACACAAGCGGTGTCTAAATACATAGTTTCACTGTTATATTTCTAAAAATGACAATTTTCCATACGAACATTCATCACCTGTTTTTACCCCAATTTTCGCTATAAAAAGTAGCCTATGTTCTTTCATTCCTAATAAAGTGTCTAAGTACAAAGTTTCACTGTTATATCTTCAAAAATGACGATTTTCCATACGAACAGTCATCCCCTCTTTTTACCCATTCCCCCATTTTTTGCGATAAATACCAAATTTCATCAAAATCGGTTCACTGGTTTAGGCGTGAAAGCGTAACAGACAGACAGACAGAGTTACTATCGCATTTATAATATAATAATAATAATAATAATAACAGCAATAATAATAATAAAATATTAGTATATAGTAAAATAGTATATAGTATATAGTATAATAGTATATAGTATATAGTATGGATTTAATTTTTTATTTTTTATTTTTTAATCATACATGAAGTATGAAATATTTAATGAGTAAATAAGAGATGGTTTTTTATCTCTGCCTTTACTTTATAAAACTACCTGTCTATCTTTACTTTTATTTACTTTTTACTGGATAATGCACGTTCCTTTAAAAAATAAGTTTAAATTTAGAAACAAATTGTGAACCGTAGTTTCAAGTCACGTTTATTGCGTATTATGAAGTACCAGGTGTTCATAAAGTTACAGAATACTATTACACAATTTGCTACGGGGATGCTACGAAAACCCAGAGAATTGGTTCTACGATAAACAGACAAATATGCATTTCAAAGGGTTAATAGTGCAGACGTTGTGACAAACATGCATGCACGAACTAAGGCGAAACTATATTTTAGTGTCGGCTATCATGAAGAAAGGAATTCCCGTTTTCAAAATTAAATCAAACTAAGATATCTAAAATCAGAAAGCACAAAGGGCAATTGTATCAGGCTTACTGAAAACTAATGTAAAAAACAGTTTTTTTTCTTCTGAGATTTTCTTAGACATACATTTTGTAACAATGTATTTTGTCAATCTTAAAAGTCTGCCTTACATACATATCTTGAAAACTAAGAGCAGTGGGTAGTCGTATCAGTATTGTATACAAATCAGAATACTTAAGTCTGTTCTCCTAGTATGCAACGTTATCAAAAACGTGAGTCCCATATTATGTATTTATACGTAACTGTAGTCAGGTCAATAAAGTTTTACTTTTCACAGCAATCATGAAACATATTGTACAACTCCTTCAGACTTATGAAGTCCTGGTTCCCGCACTATGAAACAAACGTGACCAATTTTCGAAGTTCTGGTGATTCCTTTGTAGCAAGCAACCATGATCAATTGACAGACGAGATGAAAATGAAATCATATACATATTTTCTAATCAGAAAATACATATATGTCGAAGTACGGTCCAGGCCGTGGTTTTTAAAAAGAGTGACGCCAGCATAACTGACGTCATCAATGACTTTAGTCTTAATTGTAGACCAACATTGTTGCGACTACACTTACACAGGTGGCTACGCAGGTGGGTATGCGGCTAACACCTGATTATTTCAACTACCGACAATTATTAGTTTTTTGAATAATAAGAACTACGCCGTTATATATGTTTTTTTTTCAGTAAATTTTAGTCAAAATTGATTAAGTGTATATTTCGAAGTAGAGAGACGAAAGTGGCTGTACGAACTTAGTGCCTTATCATTTATAGAAAAAGAAATGCCCGCTTCGAAAGTAAATTTTTTTTTACTGGTCTCGTACCGCAACTCATACCATCGTACCAGGGAAACATAAATCTATGAAGGTGATGTTTCACTATGAATTGAGAGTGAAATTTGTGCTATATGAACATATTGGGACGGACGTGTGTTTTAAATATTTCATATCAATATATATTGATATTTATTTGTTTGTGGGTGTTCGTGTGTCATGGCCTAATTTACATTAATAAGAGCTTATTTATTTATTAATTTTTTCCCGTTATTCTTATGAATATAATTTTGTTCTTGTGATATATAAGTTTCTTTTGCGTGTTCCTAAAATCTTGCATTATGGAAGTGAATTTTGCTTTCATAAAATAATTTGAATTATTTTCAAGTTCGTAGAGCAGTGGACGATCGTCGTTCAGTATTGCATACAAAACATGATTAATTACATACCCACATACATACCCATATGATCACACAGTTTTTAGTCATTGACACAGCCACATAGTCGGATAGTATTATTAATGAAGCACACAGTTACATTTTCCATAACCATGACATTAGAAAATCATAAAGTCTTGGTCGTTGACAGACTCTTACGCATCGGTGATATCTGTTGTAATTTTAATAAAACATAAGTGGATTTAATATGGTTACTGTGACAACCGACATAAAACCTAATTTTATGACGGTGACGTGTTAATAGAATGAAGATCCAAATCTACCGTACAATCGGATATGATATTAATCGGTAATTTAATGGACCGAATGTCAGGTTTAGGCCGTTTATTACTGCATGATGCACTCATGTGTCCCCATTTATTATACTCACAGCATTTAATATTTATTTATTTATATATTTATATAACAAGAGAAGAAATAGTTACATAATTAATTATAAAAGACATGTGATGCACAAAGGATAACTTATCTCTTAAAAGAGACCTCTACGAGAAACTCTTTTCATAAAGGAAACTACATAAAGAAGCGTGGTGTACATAGGTACAATAAAAAGAGTGAAGGCAAAAAAATATAGAGATTTATATATAGATAAGCAAACAAAAAAAAATTATAATAATAGAAAATTTTGATATTATACCTACATAGATATATACATAAATATACATATATACAAATAGTATATATAAATATATACAAATAGTATGAATAAATAAACATTACATATCAGAAGGTAAAAGTGACAGAAGATGTCACTTAAGTTAATGTTTAAATGCAGGTGCACTTGGTCTCTCTTTGTAAACAGAAGGTGGGAGTGAGTTCCAAAGCTGTGCACCTTGGACAGCGAACGATTTACGGAAACATTTGGTATTTAAGGAGGGGATATCGAGAGGCTCCACTATGCTATATTTTGCATATCATGTTATATATGCCTGAATATAATGATGAAATTTAAGAATACTCCTTGCCATATAGACATCTAATAATTAATTATAACTGGCTATTGGATAATAATAGTATGTAATTTTACCAGACAAACGTTTCATTATATACTTTTGTTGTTCGACGAATACCTTAACGAATACCATATCCCTAAACATAACGATCAACTTTAAGAATATGCTCTCAAACTTTAAGAAAATGACTAATTTAGACTAATTTAAATAACACAGTTCGTACTGTGCCTGATCTGATAGTTTTACTTTCTACGTATGAAAAGGCTTCTAAAAAAATAAAAAAAGTAATTCCTGGAAGTTATAAAACCCGAACAATCTATTGCTAATAGTACAAAACGATTTAAATAGTACAAATGAATTTAAGTCGAGTAATGAAGTGGGGGTTCAAGGCAGAAAAAAGGTGTTACACTTGTAGTAAAACGGGACACCTTATGTCACAGTGCCCTAAAAATACTTTTCAGTTTAGTATCAAAGAATTGAATAAAAAAATTCATAATCAATTAGAGTAAATTGCACCTTCTGTAAAAAGGAGGGTCACATTTTTTGTAAAGTGCTTGTATCGAGTTGCTTGTTCTGTATGTAACAAGATGGGCCATTCATCTAACAAATATTTTTACCAACTTTAAAGACTTGAGGAAAATAAAAACATGGACGTTGAAAGCACTAATTGACTAGAAACATCGAGGATTGCATTATGAAGAGGGTTTGGTCCAGAACCGAGGATCGTACATAAATCTTTTATTCCAACTTTCACTCAAGTTCCTTGGAATATAGTTCTTGCATCAAACTATTTCAGTAGACATCTGGTAAATGTAAACAATTTATAGTGGGTACTAAGGCTAACAGCAATCCTGTGCCGCTGGTTGAAGGCCGCCCATCTGAGACCTGCTGACTCTGGGCACCGCCTCGCCGGCGGCGACTCTGCCATGCTGCCATGACGGCAGGGCTGCAAACGCCCGGCCCAACAACCCGCTTACATTCACAAGTGGAATCGCAGCCAGCTCATGGGTCCTACGCCCCGAAGAGTTAACCTCGACCCCTCCTGCGGGGGGCCCGATATGGCCTCGTTGTTGTAGCAATCCTGCTTTATTATCGTCAGCACGTAGAGTCCACGATCTCACTTTATTGACAATTGAAGAATAAAAATTTATTGACCAGGGTAACGCCATTATATTATTACTTTAATTACAAAACACAACTGACTTTTCAAAGAAAATAATTAAAACAGTACGACTTCTTGGTAAATCACTTGTTTATTTCCAATTTCACAAAGTAATGCACAAATACATCCAAGAAGGCTCTTTATATAATCTCTCCTCCCCTCTCCTCTCCTCTCCTCACCACACCTCTCCTCACCTCTCCTCACCACACCTCTCCCCTCCTCGATACATCACACCACTCCACACCTCGCCCGCCGCCAACTCGCCTCTTAGTCAATACAGCTCCTCTTATTTTTTGTTACAGTCGGCCATCCTGGAACAATTGCACCGCAATTGGCGCAAACATTCGATTAGCTTTCCAATAAATCAATAAGATCATCTCTAGTTACCAAGTCATCATCACTACTAGTCTCACTACAGTCTCACTAAAGTCTGGAGCACTACGATATAGTCTAAGAGAATCTGCTGCAACAATTCCCGAAAACTCTTTATAGCCCCTCATTCCTTTAACGCTATCGATTTCATTTCGCCCATTATCAAGAACCTTTTGTACAATGTAAGGCCTAGAATACAACACTCGCAACTTACTATTTACATTCTTAACTTCACTTAACGTGGGCGATTGCTTATAGAGAACTAAAGCTCCCTTGTTAAATTTATTCTCAGGTTTACGAAGCTTTTCATATTTTTTCTTCATAATTATGGCTTTTCGTTTTAATCGCTCGGAAGCATTTTTACGTTTCTCTTCAACCGGCTTAAAATTTTCGTTCCCGATCAAATTAGACACGAGTCGATCTCTATGACTAAACATAATTTCATATGGGTGATAACTTAGACTTCCGTTAATTATATTTTTGATTCCCCAAACCACATCGGGTATACACTCTGTCCACAGGTTAGGATCTATATTACGAGTACGCATAGCATCCAATAATGTACGGTTGTATCGTTCAACCTGTCCATTGGCGCGTGGACATGCTATAGGATTTAAAGTATGGCGAAAATTATGATTAGTTGAAAACTCTTTGAAAATTCTACTAGTAAAAGCCAAATTTCTATCCGATACTACTCTTCTCCGATAACCGAACAAACTAAACATATCTTTTAAAATAATTTACAGCCTCTACGGAATTCATTGTTCTAACAAAAACTTTGAAAAGGAATCTACTATCATTGAAATACATTGATGACTCTTTTTAGTTTTACCAAAAGGCCGGGGTGATCAATGTGAACTAATTCCATAAGAATAGAAGACTTAGGAATGGGATGTAACTCATCACTTCGTTTACCATAATCTCCTTTTGAATATGAACACTCCAAGCAATGATTCACAATTTTTTTTAATAAAACGAGTCATCTTAGGAAACCAATAATCCGATTTAATTAGTTCCTCACATTGTTTGAAGCCGATATGACCTGTTTGATCGTGAAATTTTTGCATAAACTTCCATCTTGCAAAGGAAAGAACGACTAACTTAGCAGCCCTTTATAGTTTTCTTGTATAATCGATTATTTTTAATTCTATAATCATTTTTAACATCAGTGCAAGCCTGACCTTCTGATAATTGCTTTATTATGCTATTTAATTTATCATCTTGCCGCTGAATAGTCAAATACCAGTCATCAGAAGATATCATATTTATATACCTATCGAACACTTGAGAATACCGAATGTGTTTTGTTGACTTAGTCTCACCTATGTCGGACTGCGACTGAGAGCATCGACATGCGTCATACGTTCTCCCGGTCTATATGCGATCTGGATATCGTATTCCTGGATCGTAAGCCGCCACCTTGCTATACGAAGGATTAAATCCTTTTTGAGCAATGTATACCTTACAGCTGAACAATCGGTAACTACTGTAATTAATTGTCTATAAACATTTATACGATTTTTTTTAAAGAATCAACGACAGCTAACGTCTCAAGTTCATAACTATGATACATACTTTCTTCGAGAGAAGTAACTACTATAATAAAACACTGGTTTTAATTCGCCTTCCGTTTAAAGTTGGAATAAAATTCCCGCTACCCCTATTTTACTTGCGCCTGTATGTATCTCACAAGGTAGTAAGGGGTCATATAAAGCCAACACAGGTCGGGAACCTTTGTTTTAATAAATCGAAACAATCTTCATGTTAACTATCCTAGATCCATTCAGATTTCTTTTTTGTTAGATCTGTCAACGGCTTCGCTATGATTGCAAATTTATTAATGAACTTTCTGAAGTAACTACACAGTCCTAAAAATTGTCGTATTTGATGTAGATTATTCGGCTTAGAATAAATTCTCCACTACGTGTATTTTACGATTTCCGGGCCTAAAACCATTCGAACTTATCTCATAATCCAGAAATGAAACTTTTGTTTTAGGAAATGTACACTTTTTAAGGTTTAATTTTAAATCTGCTTTACGCAACTGAGATAGTACCTATTCTAATAATTTTAAACCATCACATACGCTCGAAGTTGATAGTAACATGTCATCCATAAAGGTTACAATTTCATCACTACCCACAAATTTCAGCAATTTTTTTTTTTTGGGATTACCCTCATGAAAACTGACGGGGCATTGGTTAACCCGAATGGTACCCTCAAATATTCATAAAGACTATCAAGAGTAATTAATGACGTTTTATGCATAGAATCTGCTCTAATTAATAAGTTATGGTAGCCGAAAAATAAGACTAAATTTGTAAAATATTGTTTACCCGACAACTTATTTAATTGGTCATCTATATGAGGCATAGGGAATCTTTCTTTAATAGTAATTCTATTTAATCCCTGAATCGACACACAATCTACAGTCGCCCTATTTTTTTTTCGTACTAATATAATCGGAGATGCGTATTGCGAATTCGATTCTCTAATAATACCCCCTTTTATTAAATAATTTACCATTGTCTTTACAACTTCTCTTTCCGTAAGCGCTAATCTATACGGCTTTCGAACTACCGGTTTGTTTGTTTCGAGCTCAATAGCCATTTCACCTAAATTTGTATACCCTATGTCGCCAATATTTTTAGCAAAACAATCCTCATACGACTTTAAAAGATTAATTAACGTTACTTGATCATTATTCTCAATATCACTGACATCAATATTTTCAAATTCATTATAATTATCAGAACACTCTCCTCTCTTCAAAGTAAAGCAGTATGATCTCACCTCTGGGTCCGATATGCATTTTTCACCTCGTTGTTCCTTTTTTTCAATAAATGGTACGGGAACCAATATTGCAGACTCTTATGAAGCCGTTCCCATTTCGTAGCACGGAGCTGGTTACGGCATATACTACGTTACCTCATCCTGAACTGCCTGGGCCTCGTACAGTAATCTCCACAATCGGCGTCACGTATTGTAAATTGAACCAAGTTATCTTCAATCGGTACAGAAGTGTCTTCGACTAATTTTACTCTGTAATAGCTAGTATCATCACACAGGTCGATATTATACAAGTTATTGGGGGTAGTTGTTGCCCTTGATAAGTGAGCGCCACACTGAAACACTTTTAGCGTTATGTCATTTTGATTTACAACGGTCTGGCCTATAATAAGAGAGATATCACCCAAATCGACGTTTGTTACTACAGCAGACGTTTTGACGTGAACCTCGTCGATTGATAATTCAAACTGTACCTCTCCTAATGCTCGAACTGTATCACCGTTAAATCCTTTTAACACTGTATTTGTAGGCATTAGTTTGAGTTTAAGGGCATCAGATGCTCCCTTGAGTAGTTTATTAAGCTCGCTACCAGTATCTAAATAAGCCTTGAAAAAAAAGTTCACTTACCCTCACACTTTTTCTTATACACATCATTCAACTGTGATATCAATTGAACTTTCCTAACAGGATTTGGTTCTACTTCTGTTGAATTACACATGTTCGCCAAGTTCGCCATGTTCGCCAAGTTTACCACACCTGAAACACTTCGTTTATCGGTTAATTTACATGTTGTAGCCACGTGCCCTGTTTCTTTACAGCGATAACAGATCGGTGATTTTTTTGAATATACTCGTACTGTCTTCTGCATGTGATGTGTCGAGGTCCTTCTGCATGTGTTGCTCTTGGTATATTATTTGATTTAGAGGGTAGATATGAATCAAAAGCTGACAAAAATCCTTCATATAACTCATCCGGAGTAGAACACTGAACATTTCTACTCGTTTTTGATCGTACGTAATGTCCTTGATGCTATCCGGATCTCTTCACTTTTATACTTTTTGTTGTAGGTAATCGCACTTCTGATTATTACTTTAATTACAAAACACAACTGACTTTTCAAAGAAAATAATTAAAACAGTACGACTTCTTGGTAAATCACTTGTTTATTTCCAATTTCACAAAGTAATGCACAATTACATCCAAAAAGGCTCTTTATATAATCTCTCCTACCCTCTCCTCTCCTCTCCTCACCTCACCACACCTCTCCCCTCCTCGATACATCACACCACTCCACTACTCGCCCGCCGCCAACTCACCCCTTAGTCAATACAGCTCCTCTTATTTTTTGTTACAATATTTTGACCACGATCCGAATCCAAGACTGATAGAATCAATAACAGGTAGTCTAGGTGGAAAATTTCACAAACCCATTTCAAGCCCTCGATTATATCTACTGGTTTTGTCGATTGGTTGAACTATCCAAAAGCCGCGACAGTGGGTCAATTAATTTAAATGAATTAATTATCTTTGACCTCAACAGGGACCTAGAGCGGACCTAGAGCGACATCGAAAATAGTTACGAGTTTGGATTAAGTCTCTACTCAAAGAAGCTGGTATTGAAGCTTCTAGCAGATCTGTAAGATCTTCAGTAGCTTCCCTTAACTGAATGGAATGCTTTTCAAAAGATACAATTTAAAAACTGGAAAATGGAGGCAAGATCCTTTAGAAGATACTTCAAAAGAGTTGTTTTAAATCAGTCACAGTAAAATACAAAAGCTTAGCTGTCAAGCTATTTTGATTGTATTCCATAAATCAAATTGTTATTAAAATAAATTATTGTATTCCAATAATTTAATTTTTATTGGACACATTATAGCAACGTCATAATATTTATGACCAGGTGATAACAAACACGTCACTCAAGATGGATTCCGGATGTCAACATGTAACAATAATTGAGAGTTTTAACTAACACTAAAACTTACCTATTATTTTTCCTTAAGACATCCGGAATCCAGGTAATTTCTACCTGGTTCATCTCGAGTATGTATAATGAATTAAGAATTATCAATTTGTTAAAATGTGCAAGTTTCCTCCCGCCAAATTCACATTAGAGAGCAGCACTTGCACCGGAAGGGAGTGAAAACTGGACTAAAAGGCTAAAAAGACAGGTGCTTGACTCAAGATGGATTCCGGATGTCTTAAGGAAAAATAAAAGGTAAGTTTTATTGTTACTTAAAACTCTCTATTATATTCAGGGATATATAACATGATATGCAAAATACAGTATAGTGGAGCCTCTCGATATATATATATGCCCTCCTTTAATACAAAATTTTTCAGTAAATCGTTCTCTGTCCAAGGTGCACAGCTTTGGAACTCATTCCCACCTTCTGTTTACAAAGAGAGACCAAGTGCACCTGCATTTAAACATTAACTTAAGTGACATCTTCTGTCACTTTTAACTTCTGATATGTAATGTTTATTTATTTATACTAGTTGTATATTTTTAACGAACTAATAATTCTTTTAACAAAATATTTGTGTTATCACTTTATATCACTTTAAACATTGATTTAGTAATTTAACACTTTTTCACTTATACTGTTTTACAAAGTTTCGTTGCAGCTCTTGATCCAACTGATGACAACTGATGTAACGAGCTCTCGTCCGTTTTGCAGCCATTATTATAGTCTCGATTGTCTATGGTGGGAGCAACCGGTGGCGGGGGATGGGGGCAGATTTAGTTCGTCAACACGGCCTCTCCTGACAAGGCAGCGTCCTCGCGGCTACCCTGCTCAGCTGTGGTTTGTTCTTCGTAGGAATCCGATTCACAGCTCTCAAAGAATGCTGCGCAAGCGTCGGGAGTCCACTCACCATTCCAAGGTACTACGTACTCGGCAGCCGCTTGTGTTACCTTGCCATAAGAGTTTGAGAGTAAGGTAAGCTCATAGCGGTTGTTTACTAGCGCTTTGGTGACGCGGTATGGACCCCTCATGCCACTGTCCAACTTTCCTGCTCTTTGAGATTGTTTTATAACATAAACTAAATCATTAACCTTATATCTCCTAGGCGTATTGCGGTATTTATTTCCGTAGGCGTCCTGAAGTTCTCGATTTTTATTCAAATTGGTTTCAGCCGTTTGTCTTCTTAATTCACGCCATGCTTCGCGATTAGGCGTGGATCCCTCTATCGTTACATCCTTAATAAGGGAATTGATTAACGGTGTAGTCTCCTCCGTGTCAATGAGTAAGTTTAATGCTGAATACGAAGTAGAGGCATGTTTAGTTATATTCAAAGTTAATTGAACCTTCCATAGAACTTGTGACCAATGTGCAGACTTCAGTTTTATTTCTACTCTAATCATATTTAATACGGTGCGGCAGTACCTCTCAACCTGGCTATTAGACTGGTGCATTTCGGGAGTAATTAAGTGCATCTCAATGCCATATTCTATTAGAAAGGTATTAAAATCCGCGCTGTCGAACATTCGACCCCTATCACAAACGAGTAACCGTGGTGTACCGAAGATACCTATTGCGTTAGTTATAATTCGTTTTAATTCGGATGAATCTTGTTTACGCATTGGGAACATTAAACAAAATTTGGTAAAAGCGTCTATTAAAATTAAAACGTAATTATAACCGTCGGATTCCGGCAGCGGTCCTAAAGAATCGACATGTATCGTGTCAAATGGGATTGAAGGTTTTTCCCACGATGTAATTGGCTGGAGTGGCGCACGTGGTACCTTTTTATATGTTAAACAATTTACACAATGTAAAATATACTTTTTAGTAAAACTATGCAATCCGGGGAACCAAAAATGCGTCAAAATTAAATTTACTGTCTTTTCATAACTCAGACGCTGGTGTTCGTCGTGAAAAACACGTAGTAGGCTAAGCCTGTAAGCTTTGGGTACATAATATAAAAGTCGCGACTGCTCACCTTTGACATCATATTTGTTATACAACATGTCATTTTTCTTTTTGTATCGGGTATCGTCCAATTGACCATCATTAAGCTTTTCTAATAAGACTGCTATCTCGTTGTCAGCGGATTGTGCAATTTGGGCCCACGTTTTAGGTTTAACCGGAGTACATAGACTAACAGGATTCCTACTGAGGTAGTCAGCATCAGACATCATTGTACCCTTTCTATATTCTAAAGTGAAGTCATAATCTTGAAGATATATCCACCATCTGGCTACTCTGGGTTGTAAGTCCTTTTTTTTTTGCGTTAACTTAAGTGCATTGCAATCGGTAACTATTTTAAAATGCTTAGCAATCAAGTATTGGCGGAAATGCTGTAGTGCTCTTACTACTGCAAGGGTTTCCAGCCCATAAGAGTGGTACTTTGGTTCTGCTCCTACTGTGACTCTGCTGTAATAAGCAATGACGCGTTTACACTTCTCGAGATCCACCTGTAGTAGAACCGCTCCATAGCCTTGAGAACTAGCGTCTGTATGAAGTTCAGTTTCTAACTGCGGATCGAAAATTTTTAAAATCGGTTCACTCGTTAAAATTTTAATTATTTCCTGCCTTGCTTTTTCTTGTTGAATTCCCCAATTAAATTTAGCATTTTTGCGAGTTAGTGCAGCGATGCAGGCTGTTTTATAAGAGTAACCACATATATATCGACGGAAATAGCCCGTTAAGCCTAAAAATTGTCTAAGCTGTTTGACGTTCTGTGGCTGTGGTGATTAAACCAACGCTTTTATTTTATTCTCGCTTGGCCTTACCTGACCATTGCCAATGATTCTACCAAGATATTCAACTTCTGGAGTTAAAAATGTACACTTTCGAATATTCACCGAAAAGCCAGCATCGGTGAGCGTCTTTAGAACGGAATCGAGTAATTTTAAACCTTCATTGATGTCATTGAAGTCTCAGTAAGTTTAACTCGATACTTAAAAATAATTATATTAAGATTTGTGATTAACTTTTTTTTTTCCTTTTTCATATTTCACATGATATAAGTTTGGTTTATATACATTTTTACACTTGTTAGTTTTTTTTTTTTTAATTACCATACATTTAATTTTACTGTTTTATCTCCTTTATATATATGTTCACTTCCAGATTAATTATTAGTGGAAACTGTATTGGCATGTGTGTTATTTAAGGTTTATAAGTTTCATGTAATATAAAATATACTGTTTGTTTCACTTACTTACAAATAAATAAATAAAATAAGTAAATATATATGTACAAAATTTCTAATTAATTAATGTCGGTTAGGTATGCGTGTTCATATTGTATCATATCTTAAGTCTATCCTACGACGATCCCTATGTACACTACGGGGTTCTGAAACCTTCGCACAAATCGGTAGATTTAAAATTCTCTCTTTAGATAAACGAAATGTATGTAATGTATGATTAATTACATACCCACATACATACCCACATGATCACACAGTTTTTAGTCATTGACACAACCGCATAATCGGATAGTATTATTAATGAAGCACACAGTTACATTTTCCATAACCATGACATTAGAAAATCATAAAGTCTTGGTCGTTGACAGACTCTTACGCATCGGTGATATCTGTTGTTATTTTAATAAAACATTAGTGGATTTAATATGGTTACTATGACAACCGACATAAAACCTAATTTTATGAAGGTGACGTGTTAATATAATGAAGATCCAAATCTACCGTACAATTGGATATGATATTAATCGGTAATTTAATGGACCGAATGATTCGTTGTGAATTCGCAATGCGAATGTAAGACACTCCGTCTCTGCTTAATACGAGTACATCGGTGCCTATAACTACCGGAGTATTCAAAAACGTACTCGGTACTTATATTATTTGGTATTTCCGCGCCACCAAAACCATGCAACAGTTGAATGCACGCATGTAGTTTGCATGAAAAATGCTTAGCTAAATCAGAGCTAATTAACGAGATGTATGAACCGGTATCCATTAATACATCTGTCGGGATGCCACCTAGTACCGCCGTAATTACGTCACGATTATTAATGTCAGTTACGACTTCTCGACAAAAATTTACGTTACCCGAGTTCGATCGTCCTTAAGCAAAACAGTTCGGTTCACTATGACCGATTTTCTTACAGAAGGTACAAGCTACGGATTTAAATTGAAACGAATTAGTCCTTGAGGATTGAGGCAGAGGCAAGTTTCGTGGCTTAGTTTTATTAATGTCAGGTTTAGGCCGTTTATTACTGCATGATGCACTCATGTGTCCCCATTTATTATACTCACAGCATTTAATATTTATTTATTTATATATTTATATACCAAGAGAAGAAATAGTTACATAATTAATGATAAAAGACATGTGATGCACAAAGGATAACTTATCTCTTAAAATTGACCTCTACGAGAAACCCTTTTCATAAAGGAAACTACATAAAGAAGCGTGGTGTACATAGGTACAATAAAAAGAGTGAAGGGAAAAAAATATAGAGATTTATATATAGATAAGCAAACAAAAAAAAATTATAATAATAGAAAATTTTGATATTATACATACATAGATATATACATAAATATACATATATACAAATAGTATATATAAATATATACAAATAGTATGAATAAATAAACATTACATATCAGAAGGTAAAAGTGACTGAAGATGTCACTTAAGTTAATGTTTAAATGCAGGTGCACTTGGTCTCTCTTTGTAAACAGAAGGTGGGAGTGAGTTCCAAAGCTGTGCACCTTGGACGGAGAACGATTTACGGAAAAATTTTGTATTAAAGGAGGGGATATCGAGAGGCTCCACTATGCTATATTTTGCATATCATGTTATATATGCCTGAATATAATGATGAAATTTAAGAATACTCCTTGCCATATAGATATCTAATAATTAATTATAACTGGCTATTGAATAATAATAGTATGTAATTTTACCAGACAAACGTTTCGTTATATACTTTTGTTGTTTGACGAATACCTTAACGAATACCATATCCCTAAACATAACGATAATTTTTAAGAATGTGCCCTCATATCTTAGAATTTACAAATTAAAAATGCCTATGTAACATATCCCTGAATGTTAAGTTACAATATATTTATTGCCTATTAATGTTTTTTAAGTCTGTGGATTTTTTCGATATTTAGAATATTTTCTACATAATTTGATAATTTTTTTAGAAATTATTCTAAAAAAAATATCAAATTGTGTATTAGTTATCGTTTTATAATTAATTACAAAAACATTTTCGCTACGTCGAAAACTTCCTATATTAAATGAATCTTGATGGAAATAACATTGTGTTTTACCTAGTGTATTATATACTCCATTGAAGAGCATTTTATTTAACATATCTTTGGTTTAATTTTGTTTTAATTTATATCATGTAGCGAGACATTTGAAAAATTTTCTAAATTTAAATATGGAAATTTAATGTTTAAATAAAATGAAACTAGTAAATTGTTGTTTGTGTTACGAAAAGGTATAATAATGTTATTAATCTAGTTCACATATTATATCATATTATTATCGTATGCTTTTGAAAAACTTCTATTTAAAAAAAAAACAATCCATTGACGATAAAAAATGTATATTATGGATATGGACATGGAGCTTATGAGCTTGTTGCATGTTAAGGTCCGTCAATAATTTTCACACAACTGGAAGCGTATCCCTAAGATGAACTAGAGACTTTCGAATCCCTAGTTTATCACTAGAAAGGAAACGGGACATAACAGAGTTAAATATAAATGAGAATATGACTGAAATCATAACGATATAGGTTAACCCGAAAGAAATCATGAAAAGAGATACATAGATTTATGGACGACAGATGTGTCAGTCGAGATAGAACCTCTGAAGTAATTCTTATTAGTTATGAATGATTTTTTGTTAAATCGCATTTAAGTTAGTTGTAATTTGATAATAATTAATAATTACCTACAATTTTTTTATGACAAATATAATTCATTTCAATACACACGATGTAACTCACAAGCACTACATTTTTTAGTAATCAAGATTGCTTAATGCGCTCGGGAATTGCGAGTTGGCTGAGTTGCGAGACTTGGTTTGTTGATAAAAAATTTGGTTTTTCATGGCATTGCGTTTTCATGCGAATGCCAAGTCAATCTATTTATTTAAACATAAAATATTTTTAATTTTAATGTGGTCACTATGAGATATGGTTAGATAGTTAATAACGTTATAACTTAAGATAGAAGGCCCCTTAAGAGGGGACCGAAAAGATCAACCGACTTGGTATTACGTACATCATCCAAAATTTTACAATGAAAGAACAGTGTTGCGGGACTTGTTTTTTTTTTAAACTTTTGTTATCGATGGCATCTCATTTATTTTTGTGGAAAACCTCCTTTTTCTCTTTTTTTCCAGTATGATCTACTTCTCTAACACTCGTGCTGTCAACGAATTTTCTGAGAGCCCACTCTCTGATTTATGATTCGAGCTACACGTGTATATTTATAGATTACCTTGAAAAGTGGACAGAAAATTCAAAATATTTTAGTTTTTCCCTGAGTTATTCACTAAACACAAATTGTTTTCAAAATTTTGAAGCTTCTTTATAAACTAGAAGCGCCTTACAGTTTTGATGATGGGTCAGTCAGTGAATGAAAAAATTTAACAAAACTAAGAACTTTGTCTAGTTGTAATGCTTGAGCTACTTTTTTCTTGCTTACCAGAAATATAGGCGTCAAGTTTAATGCGAAATGTACTTATAGGTCGAAAATGGCCCGAAATAATTTGAGAAAAGTGTAGTACAGCCATGCCGCTTTTTTATTTTTGCTTGACTTGGCGGTTCACTATCGTACCAACAGGTTAATTTCACAATTCATTTTTCAGACAATATCGACTTTTATCTATAGTAACAAAATAGTTTTAAATCCAATTACCACTTCAATAAGCAAATATATATGTACAAAATTTCTAATTAATTAATGACGGTTAAGTATGCGTGTTCATATTGTATCATATCTCAAGTCTATCCTAGGACGATCCCTATGTACACTATGGGGTTCTGAAACCTTCGCACAAATCGGTAGATTTAAAATTCTCTCTTTATATAAAAGAAATGTATGTAATGTATGATTAAGTACATACCCACATGATCACACAGTTTTTAGTCATTGACACAGCCACATAGTCGGATAGTATTATTAATGAAGCACACAGTTACATTTTCCATAACCATGACATTAGAAAATCATAAAGTTTTGGTCGTTGACAGACTCTTACGCATCGGTGATATCTGTTGTTATTTTAATAAAACATAAGTGGATTTAATATGGTTACTATGACAACCGACATAAAACCTAATTTTATGATGGTGACGTGTTAATAGAATGAAGATCCAAATCTACCGTAAAATCGGATATGATATTAATCGGTAATTTAATGGACCGATTAATTCGTTGTGAATTCGCAATGCGAATGTAAGACACTCCGTCTCTGCTTAATACGAGTACATCGGTGCCTATAACTACCGGAGTATTCAAAAACGTACTCGGTACTTATATTATTTGGTATTTCCGCGCCACCAAAACCATGCAACAGTGGAATGCACGCATGTAGTTTGCATGAAAAATGCTTAGCTAAATCAGAGCTTATTAACGAGATGTCTCTAGTTTCGAATTGACAGTAGTTGTAAGCCCTATTGGCTTTTACAGCGTCACCGCGGGGGGGGGAGGGGGCTGATGGGACCTACCCGTTTACTTCGGGCCTGAAGGGCCCGACCGATGGATACGCCCGTCCCAAGGGTGTCTTTAAGAGGTTTGACCTCGGCTTAGGATGTCGTTGTTGTGGAGGATGGAATGGGATTTTGGATTACGTGACGTCCCCCGACGGCAGAACGCCGAAGCGACGTGTATGACACGGGACCTCGTCTTCGCCGGCGAAGACGGTGTGTGTAAATGTGATTTTGTGTACCGATGTATTAAGCAGAGACGGAGTGTCTTACATTCGCATTGCGAATTCACAACGAATCATTCGGTCCATTAAATTACCGATTCATATCATATCCAATTGTACGGTAGATTTGGATCTTCATTATATTAACACGTCACCTTCATAAAATTAGGTTTTATGTCGGTTGTCATAGTAACCATATTAAATCCACTAATGTTTTATTAAAATAACAACAGATATCACCGATGCGTAAGAGTCTGTCAACGACCAAGACTTTATGATTTTCTAATGTCATGGTTATGGAAAATGTAACTGTGTGCTTCATTAATAATACTATCCGATTATGCGGTTGTGTCAATGACTAAAAACTGTGTGATCATGTGGGTATGTATGTGGGTATGTAATTAATCATACATTACATACATTTCGTTTATCTAAAGAGAGAATTTTAAATCTACCGATTTGTGCGAAGGTTTCAGAACCCCGTAGTGTACATAGGGATCGTCGTAGGATAGACTTAAGATATGATACAATATGAACACGCATACCTAACCGACATTAATTAATTAGAAATTTTGTACATATATATTTACTTATTTTATTTATTTATTTGTAAGTAAGTGAAACAAACAGTATATTTTATATTACATGAAACTTATAAACCTTAAATAACACACATGCCAATACAGTTTCCACTAATAATTAATCTGGAAGTGAACATATATATAAAGGAGATAAAACAGTAAAATTAAATGTATGGTAATTAAAAAAAAAAAACTAACAAGTGTAAAAATGTATATAAACCAAACTTATATCATGTGAAATATGAAAAAGGAAAAAAAAAAGTTAATCACAAATCTTAATATAATTATTTTTAAGTATCGAGTTAAACTTACTGAGACTTCAATGACATCAATGAAGGTTTAAAATTACTCGATTCCGTTCTAAAGACGCTCACCGATGCTGGCTTTTCGGTGAATATTCGAAAGTGTACATTTTTAACTCCAGAAGTTGAATATCTTGGTAGAATCATTGGCAATGGTCAGGTAAGGCCAAGCGAGAATAAAATAAAAGCGTTGGTTTAATCACCACAGCCACAGAACGTCAAACAGCTTAGACAATTTTTAGGCTTAACGGGCTATTTCCGTCGATATATATGTGGTTACTCTTATAAAACAGCCTGCATCGCTGCACTAACTCGCAAAAATGCTAAATTTAATTGGGGAATTCAACAAGAAAAAGCAAGGCAGGAAATAATTAAAATTTTAACGAGTGAACCGATTTTAAAAATTTTCGATCCGCAGTTAGAAACTGAACTTCATACAGACGCTAGTTCTCAAGGCTATGGAGCGGTTCTACTACAGGTGGATCTCGAGAAGTGTAAACGCGTCATTGCTTATTACAGCAGAGTCACAGTAGGAGCAGAACCAAAGTACCACTCTTATGGGCTGGAAACCCTTGCAGTAGTAAGAGCACTACAGCATTTCCGCCAATACTTGATTGCTAAGCATTTTAAAATAGTTACCGATTGCAATGCACTTAAGTTAACGCAAAAAAAAAAGGACTTACAACCCAGAGTAGCCAGATGGTGGATATATCTTCAAGATTATGACTTCACTTTAGAATATAGAAAGGGTACAATGATGTCTGATGCTGACTACCTCAGTAGGAATCCTGTTAGTCTATGTACTCCGGTTAAACCTAAAACGTGGGCCCAAATTGCACAATCCGCTGACAACGAGATAGCAGTCTTATTAGAAAAGCTTAATGATGGTCAATTGGACGATACCCGATACAAAAAGAAAAATGACATGTTGTATAACAAATATGATGTCAAAGGTGAGCAGTCGCGACTTTTATATTATGTACCCAAAGCTTACAGGCTTAGCCTACTACGTGTTTTTCACGACGAACACCAGCGTCTGAGTTATGAAAAGACAGTAAATTTAATTTTGACGCATTTTTGGTTCCCCGGATTGCATAGTTTTACTAAAAAGTATATTTTACATTGTGTAAATTGTTTAACATATAAAAAGGTACCACGTGCGCCACTCCAGCCAATTACATCGTGGGAAAAACCTTCAATCCCATTTGACACGATACATGTCGATTCTTTAGGACCGCTGCCGGAATCCGACGGTTATAATTACGTTTTAATTTTAATAGACGCTTTTACCAAATTTTGTTTAATGTTCCCAATGCGTAAACAAGATTCATCCGAATTAAAACGAATTATAACTAACGCAATAGGTATCTTCGGTACACCACGGTTACTCGTTTGTGATAGGGGTCGAATGTTCGACAGCGCGGATTTTAATACCTTTCTAATAGAATATGGCATTGAGATGCACTTAATTACTCCCGAAATGCACCAGTCTAATAGCCAGGTTGAGAGGTACTGCCGCACCGTATTAAATATGATTAGAGTAGAAATAAAACTGAAGTCTGCACATTGGTCACAAGTTCTATGGAAGGTTCAATTAACTTTGAATATAACTAAACATGCCTCTACTTCGTATTCAGCATTAAACTTACTCATTGACACGGAGGAGACTACACCGTTAATCAATTCCCTTATTAAGGATGTAACGATAGAGGGATCCACGCCTAATCGCGAAGCATGGCGTGAATTAAGAAGACAAACGGCTGAAACCAATTTGAATAAAAATCGAGAACTTCAGGACGCCTACGGAAATAAATACCGCAATACGCCTAGGAGATATAAGGTTAATGATTTAGTTTATGTTATAAAACAATCTCAAAGAGCAGGAAAGTTGGACAGTGGCATGAGGGGTCCATACCGCGTCACCAAAGCGCTAGTAAACAACCGCTATGAGCTTACCTTACTCTCAAACTCTTATGGCAAGGTAACACAAGCGGCTGCCGAGTACGTAGTACCTTGGAATGGTGAGTGGACTCCCGACGCTTGCGCAGCATTCTTTGAGAGCTGTGAATCGGATTCCTACGAAGAACAAACCACAGCTGAGCAGGGTAGCCGCGAGGACGCTGCCTTGTCAGGAGAGGCCGTGTTGACGAACTAAATCTGCCCCCATCCCCCGCCACCGGTTGCTCCCACCATAGACAATCGAGACTATAATAATGGCTGCAAAACGGACGAGAGCTCGTTACATCAGTTGTCATCAGTTGGATCAAGAGCTGCAACGAAACTTTGTAAAACAGTATAAGTGAAAAAGTGTTAAATTACTAAATCAATGTTTAAAGTGATATAAAGTGATAACACAAATATTTTGTTAAAAGAATTATTAGTTCGTTAAAAATATACAACTAGTATAAATAAATAAACATTACATATCAGAAGTTAAAAGTGACAGAAGATGTCACTTAAGTTAATGTTTAAATGCAGGTGCACTTGGTCTCTCTTTGTAAACAGAAGGTGGGAATGAGTTCCAAAGCTGTGCACCTTGGACAGAGAACGATTTACTGAAAAATTTTGTATTAAAGGAGGGCATATATATATATCGAGAGGCTCCACTATACTGTATTTTGCATATCATGTTATATATCCCTGAATATAATAGAGAGTTTTAAGTAACAATAAAACTTACCTTTTATTTTTCCTTAAGACATCCGGAATCCATCTTGAGTCAAGCACCTGTCTTTTTAGCCTTTTAGTCCAGTTTTCACTCCCTTCCGGTGCAAGTGCTGCTCTCTAATGTGAATTTGGCGGGAGGAAACTTGCACATTTTAACAAATTGATAATTCTTAATTCATTATACATACTCGAGATGAACCAGGTAGAAATTACCTGGATTCCGGATGTCTTAAGGAAAAATAATAGGTAAGTTTTAGTGTTAGTTAAAACTCTCAATTATTGTTACATGTTGACATCCGGAATCCATCTTGAGTGACGTGTTTGTTATCACCTGGTCATAAATATTATGACGTTGCTATAATGTGTCCAATAAAAATTAAATTATTGGAATACAATAATTTATTTTAATAACAATTTGATTTATGGAATACAATCAAAATAGCTTGACAGCTAAGCTTTTGTATTTTACTGTGACTGATTTAAAACAACTCTTTTGAAGTATCTTCTAAAGGATCTTGCCTCCATTTTCCAGTTTTTAAATTGTATCTTTTGAAAAGCATTCCATTCAGTTAAGGGAAGCTACTGAAGATCTTACAGATCTGCTAGAAGCTTCAATACCAGCTTCTTTGAGTAGAGACTTAATCCAAACTCGTAACTATTTTCGATGTCGCTCTAGGTCCGCTCTAGGTCCCTGTTGAGGTCAAAGATAATTAATTCATTTAAATTAATTGACCCACTGTCGCGGCTTTTGGATAGTTCAACCAATCGACAAAACCAGTAGATATAATCGAGGGCTTGAAATGGGTTTGTGAAATTTTCCACCTAGACTACCTGTTATTGATTCTATCAGTCTTGGATTCGGATCGTGGTCAAAATATTGTAACAAAAAATAAGAGGAGCTGTATTGACTAAGGGGTGAGTTGGCGGCGGGCGAGTAGTGGAGTGGTGTGATGTATCGAGGAGGGGAGAGGTGTGGTGAGGTGAGGAGAGGAGAGGAGAGGGTAGGAGAGATTATATAAAGAGCCTTTTTGGATGTAATTGTGCATTACTTTGTGAAATTGGAAATAAACAAGTGATTTACCAAGAAGTCGTACTGTTTTAATTATTTTCTTTGAAAAGTCAGTTGTGTTTTGTAATTAAAGTAATAATCAGAAGTGCGATTACCTACAACAAAAAGTATAAAAGTGAAGAGATCCGGATAGCATCAAGGACATTACGTACGATCAAAAACGAGTAGAAATGTTCAGTGTTCTACTCCGGATGAGTTATATGAAGGATTTTTGTCAGCTTTTGATTCATATCTACCCTCTAAATCAAATAATATACCAAGAGCAACACATGCAGAAGGACCTCGACACATCACATGCAGAAGACAGTACGAGTATATTCAAAAAAATCACCGATCTGTTATCGCTGTAAAGAAACAGGGCACGTGGCTACAACATGTAAATTAACCGATAAACGAAGTGTTTCAGGTGTGGTAAACTTGGCGAACATGGCGAACTTGGCGAACATGTGTAATTCAACAGAAGTAGAACCAAATCCTGTTAGGAAAGTTCAATTGATATCACAGTTGAATGATGTGTATAAGAAAAAGTGTGAGGGTAAGTGAACTTTTTTTTCAAGGCTTATTTAGATACTGGTAGCGAGCTTAATAAACTACTCAAGGGAGCATCTGATGCCCTTAAACTCAAACTAATGCCTACAAATACAGTGTTAAAAGGATTTAACGGTGATACAGTTCGAGCATTAGGAGAGGTACAGTTTGAATTATCAATCGACGAGGTTCACGTCAAAACGTCTGCTGTAGTAACAAACGTCGATTTGGGTGATATCTCTCTTATTATAGGCCAGACCGTTGTAAATCAAAATGACATAACGCTAAAAGTGTTTCAGTGTGGCGCTCACTTATCAAGGGCAACAACTACCCCCAATAACTTGTATAATATCGACCTGTGTGATGATACTAGCTATTACAGAGTAAAATTAGTCGAAGACACTTCTGTACCGATTGAAGATAACTTGGTTCAATTTACAATACGTGACGCCGATTGTGGAGATTACTGTACGAGGCCCAGGCAGTTCAGGATGAGGTAACGTAGTATATGCCGTAACCAGCTCCGTGCTACGAAATGGGAACGGCTTCATAAGAGTCTGCAATATTGGTTCCCGTACCATTTATTGAAAAAAAGGAACAACGAGGTGAAAAATGCATATCGGACCCAGAGGTGAGATCATACTGCTTTACTTTGAAGAGAGGAGAGTGTTCTGATAATTATAATGAATTTGAAAATATTGATGTCAGTGATATTGAGAATAATGATCAAGTAACGTTAATTAATCTTTTAAAGTCGTATGAGGATTGTTTTGCTAAAAATATTGGCGACATAGGGTATACAAATTTAGGTGAAATGGCTATTGAGCTCGAAACAAACAAACCGGTAGTTCGAAAGCCGTATAGATTAGCGCTTACGGAAAGAGAAGTTGTAAAGACAATGGTAAATTATTTAATAAAAGGGGGTATTATTAGAGAATCGAATTCGCAATACGCATCTCCGATTATATTAGTACGAAAAAAAAATAGGGCGACTGTAGATTGTGTGTCGATTCAGGGATTAAATAGAATTACTATTAAAGAAAGATTCCCTATGCCTCATATAGATGACCAATTAAATAAGTTGTCGGGTAAACAATATTTTACAAATTTAGTCTTATTTTTCGGCTACCATAACTTATTAATTAGAGCAGATTCTATGCATAAAACGTCATTAATTACTCTTGATAGTCTTTATGAATATTTGAGGGTACCATTCGGGTTAACCAATGCCCCGTCAGTTTTCATGAGGGTAATCCCAAAAAAAAAAAATTGCTGAAATTTGTGGGTAGTGATGAAATTGTAACCTTTATGGATGACATGTTACTATCAACTTCGAGCGTATGTGATGGTTTAAAATTATTAGAATAGGTACTATCTCAGTTGCGTAAAGCAGATTTAAAATTAAACCTTAAAAAGTGTACATTTCCTAAAACAAAAGTTTCATTTCTGGATTATGAGATAAGTTCGAATGGTTTTAGGCCCGGAAATCGTAAAATACACGTAGTGGAGAATTTATTCTAAGCCGAATAATCTACATCAAATACGACAATTTTTAGGACTGTGTAGTTACTTCAGAAAGTTCATTAATAAATTTGCAATCATAGCGAAGCCGTTGACAGATCTAACAAAAAAGAAATCTGAATGGATCTAGGATAGTTAACATGAAGATTGTTTCGATTTATTAAAACAAAGGTTCCCGACCTGTGTTGGCTTTATATGACCCCTTACTACCTTGTGAGATACATACAGGCGCAAGTAAAATAGGGGTAGCGGGAATTTTATTCCAACTTTAAACGGAAGGCGAATTAAAACCAGTGTTTTATTATAGTAGTTACTTCTCTCGAAGAAAGTATGTATCATAGTTATGAACTTGAGACGTTAGCTGTCGTTGATTCTTTAAAAAAAATCGTATAAATGTTTATAGACAATTAATTACAGTAGTTACCGATTGTTCAGCTGTAAGGTATACATTGCTCAAAAAGGATTTAATCCTTCGTATAGCAAGGTGGCGGCTTACGATCCAGGAATACGATATCCAGATCGCATATAGACCGGGAGAACGTATGACGCATGTCGATGCTCTCAGTCGCAGTCCGACATAGGTGAGACTAAGTCAACAAAACACATTCGGTATTCTCAAGTGTTCGATAGGTATATAAATATGATATCTTCTGATGACTGGTATTTGACTATTCAGCGGCAAGATGATAAATTAAATAGCATAATAAAGCAATTATCAGAAGGTCAGGCTTGCACTGATGTTAAAAATGATTATAGAATTAAAAATAATCGATTATACAAGAAAACTATAAAGGGCTGCTAAGTTAGTCGTTCTTTCCTTTGCAAGATGGAAGTTTATGCAAAAATTTCACGATCAAACAGGTCATATCGGCTTCAAACAATGTGAGGAACTAATTAAATCGGATTATTGGTTTCCTAAGATGACTCGTTTTATTAAAAAAAATTGTGAATCATTGCTTGGAGTGTTCATATTCAAAAGGAGATTATGGTAAACGAAGTGATGAGTTACATCCCATTCCTAAGTCTTCTATTCTTATGGAATTAGTTCACATTGATCACCCCGGCCTTTTGGTAAAACTAAAAAGAGTCATCAATGTATTTCAATGATAGTAGATTCCTTTTCAAAGTTTTTGTTAGAACAATGAATTCCGTAGAGGCTGTAAATTATTTTAAAAGATATGTTTAGTTTGTTCGGTTATCGGAGAAGAGTAGTATCGGATAGAAATTTGGCTTTTACTAGTAGAATTTTCAAAGAGTTTTCAACTAATCATAATTTTCGCCATACTTTAAATCCTATAGCATGTCCACGCGCCAATGGACAGGTTGAACGATACAACCGTACATTATTGGATGCTATGCGTACTCGTAATATAGATCCTAACCTGTGGACAGAGTGTATACCCGATGTGGTTTGGGGAATCAAAAATATAATTAACGGAAGTCTAAGTTATCACCCATATGAAATTATGTTTAGTCATAGAGATCGACTCGTGTCTAATTTGATCGGGAACGAAAATTTTAAGCCGGTTGAAGAGAAACGTAAAAATGCTTCCGAGCGATTAAAACGAAAAGCCATAATTATGAAGAAAAAATATGAAAAGCTTCGTAAACCTGAGAATAAATTTAACAAGGGAGCTTTAGTTCTCTATAAGCAATCGCCCACGTTAAGTGAAGTTAAGAATGTAAATAGTAAGTTGCGAGTGTTGTATTCTAGGCCTTACATTGTACAAAAGGTTCTTGATAATGGGCGAAATGAAATCGATAGCGTTAAAGGAATGAGGGGCTATAAAGAGTTTTCGGGAATTGTTGCAGCAGATTCTCTTAGACTATATCGTAGTGCTCCAGACTTTAGTGAGACTGTAGTGAGACTAGTAGTGATGATGACTTGGTAACTAGAGATGATCTTATTGATTTATTGGAAAGCTAATCGAATGTTTGCGCCAATTGCGGTGCAATTGTTCCAGGATGGCCGACTGTAACAAAAAATAAGAGGAGCTGTATTGACTAAGAGGCGAGTTGGCGGCGGGCGAGGTGTGGAGTGGTGTGATGTATCGAGGAGGGGAGAGGTGTGGTGAGGAGAGGTGAGGAGAGGTGTGGTGAGGAGAGGAGAGGAGAGGGGAGGAGAGATTATATAAAGAGCCTTCTTGGATGTATTTGTGCATTACTTTGTGAAATTGGAAATAAACAAGTGATTTACCAAGAAGTCGTACTGTTTTAATTATTTTCTTTGAAAAGTCAGTTGTGTTTTGTAATTAAAGTAATAATATAATGGCGTTACCCTGGTCAATAAATTTTTATTCTTCAATTGTCAATAAAGTGAGATCGTGGACTCTACGTGCTGACGATAATAAAGCAGGATTGCTACAACAACGAGGCCATATCGGGCCCCCCGCAGGAGGGGTCGAGGTTAACTCTTCGGGGCGTAGGACCCATGAGCTGGCTGCGATTCCACTTGTGAATGTAAGCGGGTTGTTGGGCCGGGCGTTTGCAGCCCTGCCGTCATGGCAGCATGGCAGAGTCGCCGCCGGCGAGGCGGTGCCCAGAGTCAGCAGGTCTCAGATGGGCGGCCTTCAACCAGCGGCACAGGATTGCTGTTAGCCTTAGTACCCACTATAAATTGTTTACATTTACCAGATGTCTACTGAAATAGTTTGATGCAAGAACTATATTCCAAGGAACTTGAGTGAAAGTTGGAATAAAAGATTTATGTACGATCCTCGGTTCTGGACCAAACCCTCTTCATAATGCAATCCTCGATGTTTCTAGTCAATTAGTGCTTTCAACGTCCATGTTTTTATTTTCCTCAAGTCTTTAAAGTTGGTAAAAATATTTGTTAGATGAATGGCCCATCTTGTTACATACAGAACAAGCAACTCGATACAAGCACTTTACAAAAAATGTGACCCTCCTTTTTACAGAAGGTGCAATTTACTCTAATTGATTATGAATTTTTTTATTCAATTCTTTGATACTAAACTGAAAAGTATTTTTAGGGCACTGTGACATAAGGTGTCCCGTTTTACTACAAGTGTAACACCTTTTTTCTGCCTTGAACCCCCACTTCATTACTCGACTTAAATTCATTTGTACTATTTAAATCGTTTTGTACTATTAGCAATAGATTGTTCGGGTTTTATAACTTCCAGGAATTACTTTTTTTATTTTTTTAGAAGCCTTTTCATACGTAGAAAGTAAAACTATCAGATCAGGCACAGTACGAACTGTGTTATTTAAATTAGTCTAAATTAGTCATTTTCTTAAAGTTTGAGAGCATATTCTTAAAGTTGATCGTTATGTTTAGGGATATGGTATTCGTTAAGGTATTCGTCGAACAACAAAAGTATATAATGAAACGTTTGTCTGGTAAAATTACATACTATTATTATCCAATAGCCAGTTATAATTAATTATTAGATGTCTATATGGCAAGGAGTATTCTTAAATTTCATCATTATATTCAGGCATATATAACATGATATGCAAAATATAGCATAGTGGAGCCTCTCGATATCCCCTCCTTAAATACCAAATTTTTCCGTAAATCGTTCGCTGTCCAAGGTGCACAGCTTTGGAACTCACTCCCACCTTCTGTTTACAAAGAGAGACCAAGTGCACCTGCATTTAAACATTAACTTAAGTGACATCTTCTGTCACTTTTACCTTCTGATATGTAATGTTTATTTATTCATACTATTTGTATATATTTATGTGAATATTTATGTATATATCTATGTAGGTATAATATCAAAATTTTCTATTATTATAATTTTTTTTTGTTTGCTTATCTATATATAAATCTCTATATTTTTTTGCCTTCACTCTTTTTATTGTACCTATGTACACCACGCTTCTTTATGTAGTTTCCTTTATGAAAAGAGTTTCTCGTAGAGGTCTCTTTTAAGAGATAAGTTATCCTTTGTGCATCACATGTCTTTTATAATTAATTATGTAACTATTTCTTCTCTTGTTATATAAATATATAAATAAATAAATATTAAATGCTGTGAGTATAATAAATGGGGACACATGAGTGCATCATGCAGTAATAAACGGCCTAAACCTGACATTCGGTCCATTAAATTACCGATTAATATCATATCCGATTGTACGGTAGATTTGGATCTTCATTCTATTAACACGTCACCGTCATAAAATTAGGTTTTATGTCGGTTGTCACAGTAACCATATTAAATCCACTTATGTTTTATTAAAATTACAACAGATATCACCGATGCGTAAGAGTCTGTCAACGACCAAGACTTTATGATTTTCTAATGTCATGGTTATGGAAAATGTAACTGTGTGCTTCATTAATAATACTATCCGACTATGTGGCTGTGTCAATGACTAAAAACTGTGTGATCATATGGGTATGTATGTGGGTATGTAATTAATCATGTTTTGTATGCAATACTGAACGACGATCGTCCACTGCTCTACGAACTTGAAAATAATTCAAATTATTTTATGAAAGCAAAATTCACTTCCATAATGCAAGATTTTAGGAACACGCAAAAGAAACTTATATATCACAAGAACAAAATTATATTCATAAGAATAACGGGAAAAAATTAATAAATAAATAAGCTCTTATTAATGTAAATTAGGCCATGACACACGAACACCCACAAACAAATAAATATCAATATATATTGATATGAAATATTTAAAACACACGTCCGTCCCAATATGTTCATATAGCACAAATTTCACTCTCAATTCATAGTGAAACATCACCTTCATAGATTTATGTTTCCCTGGTACGATGGTATGAGTTGCGGTACGAGACCAGTAAAAAAAAATTTACTTTCGAAGCGGGCATTTCTTTTTCTATAAATGATAAGGCACTAAGTTCGTACAGCCACTTTCGTCTCTCTACTTCGAAATATACACTTAATCAATTTTGACTAAAATTTACTGAAAAAAAAACATATATAACGGCGTAGTTCTTATTATTCAAAAAACTAATAATTGTCGGTAGTTGAAATAATCAGGTGTTAGCCGCATAACCACCTGCGTAGCCACCTGTGTAAGTGTAGTCACAACAATGTTGGTCTACAATTAAGACTAAAGTCATTGATGACGTCAGTTATGCTGGCGTCACTCTTTTTAAAAACCACGGCCTGGACCGTACTTCGACATATACTCGTATGTATTTTCTGATTAGAAAATATGTATATGATTTCATTTTCATCTCGTCTGTCAATTGATCATGGTTGCTTGCTACAAAGGAATCACCAGAACTTCGAAAATTGGTCACGTTTGTTTCATAGTGCGGGAACCAGGACTTCATAAGTCTGAAGGAGTTGTACAATATGTTTCATGATTGCTGTGAAAAGTAAAACTTTATTGACCTGACTTTATTGTTCGGCCGTGTCACACACTTCAGTACAGTGGTGACAGGCCGTTGTCTCTTCCCGTTGTACCACCTCACACAGGTACTTACCGAAGCAGCCATGCCCGGTCAGCATCTGTGTGAGATGGAATGATAAAGCGCCAGTTTTTCTATTGGCCCAGTCCTTCAGGACGGGACGTATGGCCGTCATCAGATTGGAGCTGGTATTTTGCTCCCCGAGTCTCCGTTTCCAGGCTTCGAGCGCCCGCTCCCTCGCACTCTTTCGCCACCCCCGGATGATGTTGGGTGGTGGGTTGCGTCCTTCCTCTTCTCTTTGGGATTGACAGCGCCAGAACACTTCGGCCAATGACTCGGCCTCTATGTCCCAAGGCAGGCTGCCCGCCAATGCGCATGCTGCATCCCTGGAACTGGTACGGTAACCGCGCACGACTCTGATAGCAAGGATTCTCTGCGTCCTCCCGAGCATTGTGCTGTTTTCGGACTGCAGATTCGCTGCCCAGATCGGTGCACCGTACATTACCATAGATTGTACCACTCCCAGATAGAGACGTCGGCACCCGAGGCTCGGACCCCGAAGATTAGGGAGGAGCCCCGCCAACGCTCCCGCAGCTTTCGTGGCCTTCTCGGACAGCCTCTTGAAATGGTCCTTGAAGGACCATTTGCTGTCAAGGACGAGACCTAGGTAGGTCATAGATGGCCTGACCTCTATACTCGTGCCACCGACCACGATGCGTGTCCCTGGTGGCGGCGAGTTCCTCGGTGTTGTAATATTAAAATCAATCAGTAACCACGCTCTGCTACCATATACACTCTCTTGTCTCTGGTGTAACTCTCAATAAAACACGTTTGCTAGAATTCTAATCTTTTAATTAATTTATCAGGTTATGGGCCCAGACCCACGTAATAGTTCTAAATTAATTACTATAAAGTGATATCAGTGAAAGTAATAATCAGAACTTATAACAATAAAAGATTTGGTCTGTGATAGTAAAGTATAACCTAAAACCGGCAACGTGCTTGTCGTTCAAAGCATCTTAATCAGCAAAAATGTCTTCAAATACGATGACTCTGATTGAAAAGCTGTCAGGAAGAGATAATTATCCCACCTGGAAATTCTCTGTGCAAACTTACCTTGAACACGAGGAGTTGTGGGATTGCGTCGAGTCTTCGAATGAAGTTGATGTTAAAAAGGACACCAAAGCCAAATCCAAGATAATTTTATTGGTTGATCCTATCAACTATATACATATTCAACAAGCTAAAACGGCAAAGGAGGTGTGGGATAACCTGGCAAAAGCTTTCGATGACAAAGGACTGACCAGGCGAGTCGGATTATTGAGAGACCTGATCACAACGACACTAGACGGATGCCAGAACATCGAGGACTATGTTAACAGAATTATGTCAACTGCCCACAAGTTAAGAAACATAGGTTTCATTGTAAACGATGAATGGTTGGGTACTTTACTTTTGGCAGGATTGCCGGATGTTTATCAACCAATGATAATGGGCTTAGAAAGTTCTGGTTTGGCAATTACAGCTGACTTAGTAAAAACCAAGCTCCTTCAAAACATTAGAAAGTCAGATAATGCTGCGCTGTATGTTAACAGAAGTAAAATTAACTCGCAGAATGCCAAACAAACTTCAGACAAATCAAGTAAAGCAAATAAAGGTCCAAGGTGTTTTATCTGCAACAAGTATGGGCATGTAAGCAAGTACTGTAGAAGCAAGAAAAAGGAAAAAAAGTCAAATGAGAACTCCGGCTATGTGGCAGTATTTTCAGCATCAATGAGTAATGACAATGGCTGGTATGTAGACTCGGGAGCATCAATGCATCTCACAATGCACCGTGACTGGCTCTATGATGAAATACCACCTCTGGTTGATACTATTAAAGTGGCTGATGACAAGAAACTCACTGTGAAAGCATGTGGTAAAGTGAAACTAAATGTTGCTGACCAAAGTGGCAAATCTGAAGTGATTGAAGTAAACAATGTTCTTTATGTTCCTGAGTTGGCCACCAACCTACTTTCAGTAAGTCAAATAATAAAGAATGGTTGTCATGTACAATTTGACCAAGAAGGTTGCAGAATATTTAATAAAATGAATAAACAAGTGGCAGAAGCAAAACTGACAAATAATATGTACCGGCTCAAAACACATCAAGTTTCAGCATACATATCTACAGTTAAAAGTAGTGACGCTTACTTATGGCATCAAAGGATGGCACATTTAAACTTTGAAGACCTAAATAAATTATCAGAAAGTACAGGGGTAAAAATCTAAAACAAAGACAAAGTTGTATGTATTTCATGTTTGGAGGGAAAGCAGTCAAGAAATCCATTTCCTTCAGAAGGTTGCAGAGCAAAAGGCTTACTAGAACTCATACACTCGGATGTCTGTGGCCCCATGGAGGTTCAGTCACTGGGAGGAACACATTACTTTGTTACCTTCATCGACGACTATTCCAGGAAAGTATTTGTTTATTTAATAAAGAATAAGTCAGATGTTTTTGATAAATTTAAAGAATTCAAAGCCATAGTTGAAAATCAACTTAATTTATCAATAAAGACCCTTCGCACAGATAATGGGAGAGAATATTTAAGTAATGAGTTTAAATCTTTTCTAATAAATAATGGAATAACTCATCAAACATCTACACCTTACACACCAGAACAAAATGGGTTAGCTGAAAGGATGAATCGCACCTTACTAGAACGAGCACGGTGTATGTTATTAAATGCTAAATTACAAAAGCAGTTTTGTGCAGAAGCAGTGTCCACAGCAGCATACATTACAAACCGCTGCCCGACTAGAGCACTGGGGTTCCGATCACCTGAAGAAATCTGGACAGGCAAAAAGCCTGATATCACCCATTTGAAGATCTTTAGATGTGAAGCAATGGTTCATAAACCTAAAGAGAAAGTCAAGAAATTCGACTCAAAGGCAACTAAAATGGTATTCATTGGATACAGTGAACAGACCAAAGGTTATAGGATTTATGACTCTAAAATAAGGAAGGTGTTTATAAGTAGAGATGTTGTATTCTTGGAAAATACAGTGATGAGACATTATGCTAATCTACCTCTCTCAGAATTCACTTCAGAACCTGATACACATAAAGCTGAAAACCATAATAGTGAATTAACATTAGAAACATCAGAACAAAGTGCAACAAGTGATGAGTCATATCACTCAGATGAAGGATCTTTGTATGAACCTGAAGAAACAATAGATTTGCAAGACATATATTCAAATGTGACAACCAGATCAAAAAATAGAAGAAATATAGAAGGTAATACCTACTTATGCTCTGATGGCTTTTCAGATCAGCAAGATGTCCCACAAACATACAGTGAAGCAATATCTACAGACAATGAAAGTGCAGGAAAGTGGAAACAATCAATTAGTGAAGAGTTGTTGGCACATAGAGAAAACAAGACTTGGGAGCTGGTGGATAAACCACAAGGAACAAAAGTAATTGGCTGTAAATGGGTTTTTCGTATTAAAAACCTGCCATCTGGTCCACTATACAAGTCAAGATTATGTGCTAAAGGGTGTGCTCAAACGAAAGGTTTAGATTACACAGAAACTTTCTCACCCACAGTAAGATATGATTCTATTAGGGTTTTACTTTCAGAAGCTGCTCAACATAATCTAGAGATGGTTCAATTTGATGTTAAAACCGCATTTCTATATGGAAACATACAAGAGGACATATATATGACACCACCAGAAGGTTTGAAAGCACTACCAAACCAGTAGATCCTCACACCATACTAGAAAACAGCTCAGCTGCTCCAGATAAGAATATACAGTACAGGGAAGCTGTTGGCTCCTTGATGCACCTAGCTATAGTAAGCAGGCCTGATATTATGCATGGAGTCAGTCTGGTGAGTAGATATCTCAATTGTTATGATCACACACACTGGAATGTAGTGAAGAAAATTATGAAGTATCTAAAGGAAACACAAAACTATGGTCTGTGTTATCAATCATCTAGTAGTAATACACTACAAGCATATAGTGACGCCGATTATGCTAAAGATACAGGCACACGACGGTCTTTGACCGGATATGTTTTTATAAAGAATGGAGCTGCTGTAACATGGGCAACTCAACGCCAACAAAGTGTTGCTCTATCCACTACGGAGGCAGAATTTATGGCAGCATGTGCTGCTACAAAAGAGGCTCTGTGGTTGAAAAGACTATTAACTGATATTAATTCATTTAATCAAGATACAATGATATTACATATTGACAATCAAAGTGCAATTTGTTTAATTAAAAATGTAGACTATCGCAAACGCTGTAAACATATAGATGTTAAATATAATTTCATCAAAGAAAAGTTTGCTGAAAAACAAATTGATTTAAAGTATATATGTACTAAAGAGCAATATGCTGATATATTCACAAAAGCTTTACCTAGAGATCAATTTCAGTATCTAAGAAGGAAGATTGGATTGATAAAACTTTAATTTAAAAAAAAAAAAAAAAAATTAACAGTTAGTAAAGTTATCGTTTGGTAAGAGTTAGTAACTAAGTTTAAATAATTAGAGAAAGCATATTGTTGTGATTGATTTTAAGTTAAGTTATATTGTGTAATAAGACATATTGTGTAATTAGAGATCTTTTGTGCCTATTATTGAATTGTTGTATTTCTTATTTTAAAAGTAGGGCTGTAATTTGGTAAGAGTGTTGTAATATTAAAATCATACCCTTCTTTACCGATTGGCACAACATTTTTGTGACACACATCACTACTGCGACATATACACTCTCTTGTCTCTGGTGTAACTCTCAATAAAACACGTTTGCTAGAATTCTAATCTTTTAATTAATTTATCACTCGGTCTGTGAAAGATGATGGCCTCTGACTTATTCAGGGTAACTGTCAATCCTAAGGCGCGTATTCGTTGCACGATCTGTGCAACCACAGCTGTGGCTCGTAGCACTGCCTCCCTGTGTGATTGCCCTCGCGCGATGGCTAGAGTGTCGTCGGCGTAGCAGATCGCGTCTGTTCCATGTATGAAGGCACCACGGAGCACCCAGTCGTACCCAATGTCCCACAAGAGTGGCCCTAGAGCCGACCCCTGTGGAACGCCGCACACGACCTCGTGCTCCTCCCATCCATCCTGCGTCGGGAACTGCACCGAGCGGGCAGAGAGATAGTCATTTATGACCCTCCGTAGATATTTGGGTACTCCGTGGTACCGGAGTCCTTCTTTGATTGTAGCCCAGGGCAGGGAGTTGAACGCGTTAGATATGTCTAGCGATACCGCCAGAACTACTCCGCCCTGAGCTAAGGTCTTCTCTATAACATCGCGCAGGTGCGCTATTGCCCCAATCGTTGACCGTCCCTCACGGAAGCCGTACTGCTTGGGGCTTAAACTCGGCCCCACGATGTTCATGTGTCCCGTGACACGCGCCACTATGACCCTTTCCATCATCTTACAGATCTCATCGAGAAGAACGATGGGTCTGTAAGCTGACGGTTGGTCTGCTGGTCGCCCATTCTTCTGAAGGAGGACGAGCTTCCCGGTCTTCCACCTGCGGGGTACTCTGCCATGGACCAGACAACTAGTCAAAATGGAGACTACCCGTGGCTCTAGATGTTGTATTGCTAACATCCAAGCCCTTCCTGGCACACCGTCAAGGCCTGGGGCCGAGTTTTTAGAGCCCATCTTCACCACCGCCGCATGCAACTCTTCCGAGGTAACTGAAGGGATCTCCTCTTCCTCCTCCTGCGAGTCTTCCCTTGGGGGGGCCATTGTTGGGGGAGACCAGTCGGCCCTGTCTGGGAATAGTGTCGTCACGACTGTTCGGCGCAAAATGGGGTCGATATTCTGGGTCAGGGGTGGAGCAGCGGGACGAAACTGTTGCCTCAGCCACTTGTATGGCCTGCCCCATGGATCCCGCTCGAGTGTATTGAGCCACTCCTGCCAGGCTTCAGCTTTCGATTGCCGGATGGTGTCTCGCAGGGCAAGGCGTGCTGTGCGGTAGGCCGGTAAATGGGGTTCTCTTCCTCCTGGCTTCTGAGCCGTCTCCTTCGGTACCTTGTGTAGCGTCGGCGGACAGCCACACATTCTTTCCGCAGCCTCTGTATTTCTGGGCGCCACCAGTAGGTCTTTCGCGGAAACTTGAGTGTGCTGACACGGGGCATCGAGGCATCACATATGTTGTGCATTGCCTCGTTCAGCCAGTCAGCACACTCATCGACATCGCCTGCAGTTAATGGCGCCCATGAAGCAACGATTGCCGCCTCCTGCAATAATCCTTTGTCTAATGAGATCTAAGATTTTCGCGAGTATTCATTTAAATAAAACTAGTATTATTCGGATTTACTACGCGGATTTTTATTATTTAAAAACTACATAATCCCGACGTTTCGGTTACTTTGCAGCAACCGTGATCACGGGCAGACGAGGTGTGAATGTCTGTCAGTTGGTCCTTGTTATTTATCATCTACCGCCATCGATTTCTTAATTTTCTGGCGTACCGCTCTGGATGCCGGCAGAATGCGCTCACGGTGTCTTGAGGTCCTGCGGTGTGGTTACGGACATGGGATTTTATATTTTTAAGAACGGGGTCCCAGGTGTTTGATAGATTCCAGCCATCTTCTCTATTGAAATTAGGATGTTTTTTAATTTCAATAGCCTCGCGAATTAATCTCGGTATATATTTGTCTTCCCGAGCGAGGATTTGAGGTTTATCAAAACGAATGTAGTGGCCTGGTTTGTCCATTGTGTGTTCACACACTGCTGACTTCGACGCGCGCCTGTTTTTGATGTCTGAGATGTGTTCTTTAACCCTGGTACCGATGCTCCTCTTCGTCTGTTCAATGTATGACAAGCCACAGTCACAATCGAGTTTGTATACACCCGCTTGTTGCAAAGGAATGTTACTCTTGATTGGTCTCAAGAATTGGCTCACTTTCTTATGTGGTTTGTAAATAGTTTTAATGGAAACCTTCTTCAAGATGTTGCCTATTCTGTCAGTAACTCCCTTTACATATGGTAGTATCGTAGGTTGTCGTTCAACTGTGGGTGGCTTCAGGTGCTTCTTGCGATGCTGGCGAGGCACGGGCAGGTTGTTGATAGTGAGAGCATGTTTTACATGCTGCAGCTCGGCCTCTAGGTGGTCAGCATCACAAAGATGTTGGGCTCTCTGTAACAAAGATTTGCCAACGGTAGCTAACTGGATAGGGTGGTGGTGTGAGTGACCATTGAGGTACCTGTCCGTATGTGTGGGTTTCCTATAAACAGTATGTCCCAAAGTATTGTCAGGATTCCTAACAACAAGTATATCAAGGAAAGCTAAAGAATTATTTGCCTCCAATTCTATAGTACACTGAATCTTACTATTGATAGAATTGAGATGGTTCAGAAAAGCAGATGTTTTATTTTTATTTAATATTGTGAAGGTGTCATCTACATACCGTTTATAAATTAAAGGTCTTATAGGAGGAGAGCAAAGGGCTCGCACCTCGAAGTCCTCCATGAATATGTCAGCGACAACGGGAGAAACCGGTGAACCCATTGCAACTCCATCTACTTGTATGTAGAATTCATCCTTCCACATGAGGTAGCCAAATGTTAGGCAATGCTTTAATAGCTCTGCATATTCTATAGGCATATTGTTATCCTTTAACTTACCTCTTACAATCTCAATGCAGTCAAGAACAGGTATACTAGTGAATAATGACTGTACATCGAAACTGACCATACTGTCATTGTCGCTCAATTTTAGGTGTTTTAAATCTTTGACAAACTGGTAGGAATCCTTAACAAATGACTTTGTGTGGCCCCGGAGAGGTGATAATATTTTTGAAAGAAATTTAGCCAGTTTATAAGTGGGTGAGTCAATCTGGCTTACTATTGGGCGTAATGGAACATCTTGTTTATGGATTTTAGGTAACCCATACAATTTTGGAGGTTTTGCACACGATGGTACGAGTGATTTGATATCTAGATTGAGTTTTGAACTGTATTTATTTATTTATTAGAAATTTTGTTTCTGTTAAAACTTTAGTTGTCGGGTCTTTGTTAACTTTTTTATAAATAGAGTTATCCGAAAGAATTTCGATTATTTTATTATCATAATCACTCGTATCCATTATTACGGTCGCGTTCCCTTTATCTGCACGGAGGACAGTCAGGTCTTCATTGTTGCGAAGTTGTTTGAGTGCAACCGATTCTTGACGAGAGATATTTTGTCGAGGCAATTTGCTCCGGCGCAGAACATACGAAACATCCTGCCGGATTGCTTCAGACTCTTCTTTCGTGACATGATTTTTATGAAGACATTCCTCAACGTTACAGATAATGTCTTCGAACGGTACCTTCGTCTTGAGGTACTCCAACCGGCGTATTCTGTTTGCGATTTCCAGTCCGTACTGGTTCACATAATGAGATCTAAGATTTTCGCGAGTATTCATTTAAATGAAACTAGTGTTATTCGGATTTACTAGCTCTCGTCAAGAATCGGTTGCACTCAAACAACTTCGCAACAATGAAGACCTGACTGTCCTCCGTGCAGATAAAGGGAACGCGACCGTAATAATGGATACGAGTGATTATGATAATAAAATAATCGAAATTCTTTCGGATAACTCTATTTATAAAAAAGTTAACAAAGACCCGACAACTAAAGTTTTAACAGAAACAAAATTTCTAATAAATAAATAAATACAGTTCAAAACTCAATCTAGATATCAAATCACTCGTACCATCGTGTGCAAAACCTCCAAAATTGTATGGGTTACCTAAAATCCATAAACAAGATGTTCCATTACGCCCAATAGTAAGCCAGATTGACTCACCCACTTATAAACTGGCTAAATTTCTTTCAAAAATATTATCACCTCTCCGGGGCCACACAAAGTCATTTGTTAAGGATTCCTACCAGTTTGTCAAAGATTTAAAACACCTAAAATTGAGCGACAATGACAGTATGGTCAGTTTCGATGTACAGTCATTATTCACTAGTATACCTGTTCTTGACTGCATTGAGATTGTAAGAGGTAAGTTAAAGGATAACAATATGCCTATAGAATATGCAGAGCTATTAAAGCATTGCCTAACATCTGGCTACCTCATGTGGAAGGATGAATTCTACATACAAGTAGATGGAGTTGCAATGGGTTCACCGGTTTCCCCCGTTGTCGCTGACATATTCATGGAGGACTTCGAGGTGCGAGCCCTTTGCTCTCCTCCTATAAGACCTTTAATTTATAAACGGTATGTAGATGACACCTTCACAATATTAAATAAAAATAAAACATCTGCTTTTCTGAACCATCTCAATTCTATCAATAGTAAGATTCAGTGTACTATAGAATTGGAGGCAAATAATTCTTTAGCTTTCCTTGATATACTTGTTGTTAGGAATCCTGACAATACTTTGGGACATACTGTTTATAGGAAACCCACACATACGGACAGGTACCTCAATGGTTACTCACACCACCACCCTATCCAGTTAGCTACCGTTGGCAAATCTTTGTTACAGAGAGCCCAACATCTTTGTGATGCTGACCACCTAGAGGCCGAGCTGCAGCATGTAAAACATGCTCTCACTATCAACAACCTGCCCGTGCCTCGCCAGCATCGCAAGAAGCACCTGAAGCCACCCACAGTTGAACGACAACCTGCGATACTACCATATGTGAAGGGAGTTACTGACAGAATAGGCAACATCTTGAAGAAGGTTTCCATTAAAACTATTTACAAACCACATAAGAAAGTGAGCCAATTCTTGAGACCAATCAAGAGTAACATTCCTTTGCAACAAGCGGGTGTATACAAACTCGATTGTGACTGTGGCTTGTCATACATTGGACAGACGAAGAGGAGCATCGGTACTAGGGTTAAAGAACACATCTCAGACATCAAAAACAGGCGCGCGTCGAAGTCAGCAGTGTGTGAACACACAATGGACAAACCAGGCCACTACATTCGGTTTGATAAACCTCAAATCCTCGCTCGGGAAGACAAGTATATACCGAGATTAATTCGCGAAGCTATTGAAATTAAAAAACATCCCAATTTCAATAGAGAAGATGGCTGGAATCTTTCAAACACCTGGGACCCCGTTCTTAAAAATATAAAATCCCATGTCCGTAACCACACCGCAGGACCTCAAGACACCGTGAGCGCATTCTGCCGGCATCCAGAGCGGTACGCCAGAAAATTAAGAAATCGATGGCGGTAGATGATAAATAACAAGGACCAACTGACAGACATTCACACCTCGTCTGCCCGTGATCACGGTTGCTGCAAAGTAACCGAAACGTCGGGATTATGTAGTTTTTAAATAATAAAATCCGCGTAGTAAATCCGAATAACACTAGTTTCATTTAAATCCTTTGTCTAACCCTTTTAGAGACCATTTTGGGCCAACACGCGGTGTTATTGTGCGGCCCAGATCAGACGCAGAAGTAGATACGTCGAAACGTATGTATCTGTGGTCTGAAAAGGTTTCGACACCCTCCGCCACTTGCCAGTCCGTAATGCGCCGCGCAAGACTCGCACTGGCGAGAGTTAGGTCTATGATAGACTCTCCGTGCTGGCGAACGCAGGTGCTGACAGCACCTCGATTGGCGGCCTGGACCCTACTCCGACATACGTGTATTTGAAAAACATTGATTAATTATAATCTAAATCAATTAATATTATATTAATTAATTAAATATTATATTATTTATTTTCTGATTAGAAAACATGTATATGAATGATTTCATTTTCATCTCGTCTATCAATTGATCATGGTTGCAAAGGAACCAACCAGAACTTCGAAGATTGGTCACGTTTGTTTCATAGTACGGGAACCATGACTTCATAAGTCTGAAGGAGTAGTACAATATTTTTCAAGATTGCTGTGAAAAGTAAAACTTTATTGACCTTACTACAGTTACGTATAAATACATAGTAGGGGCTCACGTTTTTGATAGCGTTGCATACTAGGAGAACAAACTTAAGTATTCTGATTTGTATACAATACTGATACGACCACCCACTGCTCTTAGTTTTCAAGATATGTATGTAAGGCAGACTTTTAAGATTGAAAAAAAAAATATTTTTTACATTAGCTTTCAGTAAGTCAGTAAGGAAACTTCACTTGTCTGTCTCGATGTTTTAGGCTAAATTAGTCTCGTGTATTTCACATACAGGAGACAGGAATTCATAATAGTCAAGTGCAATCTATGACGAGTTTACTGAGAACAGTGTATTAGACATAGGTATGCACATGCATACGTAATAAGTTGCAATAAATACGCGACGTTAACAATTACACATTTTCAAACCCCATATAAACAAATAAAATAGAAACAATAAAATATTCTCTTGTTTTTTATGTTCCTATATTAAATTGAAAATGAACAGAAGCTCCAAACTTAATTACAATCCTAACAGTCTTCTTTCTGTTTAGTTGAAAGTTATGTGTATGTTTTGATCAATTCACTTTAATTTTTTATTTTTTATTTCTTTTTCTTTTTATCATACAATTTTTTTTTTATGTAAAAGTGGTTTTTTGTTGATTTATTTTTGGAGTAAAAACTTCTTTTTCTTTTCTTTCTTTATTCATGAGAATACCTGGTACTTCATATTATGAAATATATGTGACCTCTACAAGTTCTTACTTAAAGTATAAAAAAAACATCACGAAGAACTTGTAGAGGTCACACGGATTTCATAAAATGAAGTTCCAGGTATTCTCATGAATAGCAGCATATGCTAAAGCAATATGCTACGATCTGCTATGAGGATGCTACCAAAACAAACAGAGCTTTGAAAACACGATAAGTATAACATATGTACATATAAGTATTTTTAGAGCTTTAGTAGTGGAAAAAATCATAAAATGATGATCAAACTGACACCAAGCTTGACACAATTGCCCTTTATGCAATCTGATTTTAGATATCTTGGTTTGATTTAATTTTGAATACGGGAATTCCTGTCTTCATGATAGCCGACACTAAAATATATTTTCGCGTTAGTTCGTGCATGCATGTTTGCCACAAGAAGGAATAACGCCAGTCGCGATTATCTCATTGGATGGGAAACAGGGAAATAGAAGTCTTCATCACATATTTCGTAGCAAAAGCGCATTTATAAGAACTACACAGTTTTATGTTCTCCTGATAAGATGTTTTGAGTTACGTAATAGTCTCTAGTCTAGAAAGAAGAACATAAATTAAGAGATTATAGTTTAGAAAAATGTTAAATCTAATCACATATCCCTTTGAAATGCATATTTGTATATTTATTCCACTTCTCTTATTTTGGTAGTATCCTCGTAGCAAATTGTATCGTAGTATTCTGTGGCTTTATGAACACCTGGTACTTCATATTACGAAATAAACGTGACTTGAAACTACGTTTCACATTTTGTTTTTAAATTTTAACTTGTTTTAAAAGGAACGTGCATCATCCAGCAAAAAGTAAATATGGATAAAGAAAGACAGGTGGTTTTATAAAGATAAAAAACCGAATCTTATTTAGGTGTTAAATATTTTCATACTTTATGTATGATTAAAAAAATTACAAATTAACAAATTTATCAACGTCGGACAAGTTTTGAGTTATATTTGGAAGGAGTAGTTTTTAAGCCGTGAATATTAATTGAGTGAAAGAATTTGGATTGAAGACTCGAAATACAATGCAAAATATAAATGATTAAATAGTTGATTTTATTTTGAAATTATTTTATTACAAAATTTTCTGCTACTGACATCATTAACTTGTTTGAAATGACTTTCAGAAACCAAAAACCAAAAACGCTTTCAAAACCATATCAAAATTTTACTAGATTAAATTATTTGAATTTATTTTTTTTTCTTTACAACATGGGGCCAATTACTCAATAAAGTAACTATAGAGTCTATACTAGGAAAAGCATTAAGTCGCTCTCGTGGCGTCACGACGCTGTCATGGCAATCTCGAAGCCAATATTCACGTTTAGTTCATAATAAGACGTGTTTATCAGATCCATTTCGGAGATCTACAAAAATTTGCGAATACAACCTATAGCTAGTATTTTGAGACTGTTTAATATTTAGGAATTTAGTACAATATTTAGTATTACAATATATTATAATATTTATATTTAGTATTATAATATTTATTATTATTTATTTATTACATTTATGTGCAATATGAACTAAAACACCTCCAGACATTCTGTGTTAACTGATACCGCGATGTAGAAACGTGACTTGTTTTACGATTACTTTAACAGACTACCTTTAGTAAGGAGCACCATGTAGTTTTATAAAGGTAAAGTACTATGGTATCAATTGATACGAGGTTGCTTCGAAATCTAAGAATTCATAAGAATATGTACTCGTACAACTTCAATGTACACTTCATATCATTAAAATTTACACATTGTCAAACTCCTTAAACCGAAAGAAAAGAAATAATAGAATATCCTTGTTCTGTTTATGTTCCGATAGTAAATTCAGTGGGAACTCAGAGTCACCAGACAGAATAACTATTGAAACAAGCTTCTTTCTGCTTTAGTTGAAAGTAATCTGTGTATGTATATTTCAAACAATTCACTTTTTCTACGTATAACCCTTTTGATTTATTTTTATTATTTATCATTCATATACATGTTTTGTTATATATAAAAGTATATTTATAGTTTTTAAAATTTTAAAAATATATATTTTTTCTTTGTTTTATTCGTTTCATAAGAAAAAAAAACTACGAAGAAACAAACTTTATTTCATAAAATGAAGTTCTAGGTATTCATAATCTTAAGGCACAATGCTACGAGAGTGGTACGAGAATACTACAAAAACAAAGAGAACATATATATAAGTATATTCACATATGTATTTTTCCAGTTGTGAAGAAATATAAAATTATGACCACACTGAAACCACCACGCTTGGTACAATTGCCCTTTATGCCATGTGATATCGCTTTTAAGAAGCTTTTCATGCGATTGCTTCAACGTATAAATGAATATAATTTTGTTGAAATAAAACAACCCCTATTCCCGCCACCGATTTCTAATACCACAAGTAATTCGAAACTTATAATAGCTGCAAATTGACAAGACTGCACATCCTTTTAGTTGTCATTTGTTGGATTAAGATCTACTTAGAAAACTTTGTTAAACAATATTATAGTGAAAATATCCTTAAAATTTTTAAAGAATTATTTAGTAAGTCTTTAAAGATTTAAAACGATCATTTTATTTATAGAAAGGAGCCAATGTGAAGTCTCGTGGTAAACAGAATTTTGGAGTTTGTCATTCGGTCTTATTCACCCTTTTTTTGAGTTAATTATACGGGAATACGGGAATTCCTTTTCTTCATGATACTTGAGACAATTTTTTTTTCGCAAGCCCTCATTTAAATGCAATGCCTGTGAGCAGATGATTTTCAAGGAGATAATACTTTCTCTTTTATTTATTATTTATTTAATATGGAAGTTGAGACGAATTTTGCCTTCTATTATGAAATAATCAAATATTCCACAGTATTATTTTTAAAAAAGTAAGTAGTTTAAATTTATAAAATAAAGTTACTCACAAAATTTCAAAACGGTTTTTTTAACGTTTTAAACCAACTCCCCAGTCACCAAATAAAGAAGTAACTAATTATATAAGGTGGCAACCGGAGCTTCCAGGAAAACTACGAAACTTACTTATATGTATATTATAATAAAAATTACATATTAAAACTTATAACCTATACCTAAGACTACATGATTGCCCCGATGTTAGGATAGCAATCCCATTCCATAGTTTGTTTGGTATCAGGAATCTTCTGGTTCACACGGCTTGGTGTTCGTTCCGCGGAGTCAGCGGCGTTACTTGTTATATGATATCTTATCCATACAACGATGTTGCCCCGGCGATGTTCATTTATTTTATAATATGTAGCGCGTACGTAACAAACTTCACGTAGTTTGTTGTGCAAACGAAACAAGCAAGCAAACAAACAAACAAACAAACAAACAAACAAACAAGCCACAGTCAGTCACGTTTATCTCAGCGGATGGGAAACCAGGAAATCATAAGACACGAGTATTTCGTAGCAAAAGCACACTATAGAACTAACTACACAGTTTTATGTTCTCCTGGTAAGATGTTTCGAGTTAGGTAACAGAACGTAACAGTCACGTTGTTCATAACACTGTCAACCAGGAGAACATAAATTGAGAGGCAATGGTTCAGAAAACTTTCTTTGAATTTTTTGTTTCTTTTTCTCGAAAATTTGAATTTTCTTGTTTGAATTTATTTTTTTATGAAATTACTATGCAATGGAGTATTTATTAAGTTTTATGACAAATACGATGTTAGACTGATACATAGTACAAGTAGAGATAATTGTAAATATTTGTTTTTTTTTTCTTTTAGACCTCAATCTTCTAGGGGCAGATGGAGGCAGACATTCCATAGCAGTGAGAGTCAGCTGATTGTGACTAGCGTATCGCTGTGAATCACTACATTTTAAAAGCAATAGGATGAAAAATCGAAAAAGCCAGTCAGCACAAGCTCACAGAAACATAATAATGACCGACCCACAAACATAAGTTTAATGTGTAATAAATACATATGAATGAAAAGTTTCACTTTTATCTTCCCGTGAAACATCATCGGCTTGGTTTTATGTTCTCCTGGTAAGATGTTAGTGAGTTAGTTAGTGAGTTGTGGCGGTGTTATGAAATCAATCAATAAATCAAAATCAGCTTTGTGAAGGAGATCCATCGACTTTTCTTTTCTAGATTGATTAATTATTTTTATTGAGAATCATCTCTGCATTAAACAGACAGTTTGAAAATTACATTGAAATTTTTCTGGATTAATTCTTTTTGTAGAAAGTATGGTCCGATTGGTTATTTTTGTATAAAATTCCTTTCTGATCAAGGTTTACAAAATAAAAAAAAAATACCTTGAGAATATAAAAAAATTGCTCGTCGTGAATCGTCTATGAATGTGAATGCAAGATATTATTAGGTACTCACGTTTATTTTAGTAATAAGGGCACTAGTAAAGTCACTAAAGGAAAAGAGTACTACTACGCTTCCAATATTTTGTAGAGATATTATGTATAATTAAAATATAAGTATATATGTATGTAAATGTGTACGTATTTATAATTTATATTTATAATCAGGCTTTTTTAGACAAAGCTGAAAAAATTCTCTCGGTGCTTTGGAATTCTGAGACTCTGAGATGACTCTAAATTAATTTTAATAATTTATGATCTCTTATCCTTTTTTTCTACAAAACTTGAAATCTTTCAAGGTATAAGATAAAGGAGTGCCTCTGTGGGGTCGATCGTCTAAATAACCTACCCTAATCTACAATCATGTAATAAAGTTATGAAATACATATTATATATATGCTTCTTATGTTAGCTTATTAAAAGTTTCTTTTGTTTTTTATGTTTTTAAAAAAAATCATTTTGCTAAAAAAAATGCAACCCTTAAAATTACCCAAAAAATTAAACAACGGGCAAACATAAGCATGAGATTAAAGCGGAGAAAGATCACCTTGATCGTTTTATATACCCTGACCTTATAACCTTGTATTACAGATGAACATTAATTCAGGAATCATGTTTTGTATGCAATACTGAACGACGATCGTCCACTGCTCTACGAACTTGAAAATAATGCAAATTATTTTATGAAAGCAAAATTCACTTCCATAATGCAAGATTTCAGGAACACGCAAAAGAAACTTATATATCACAAGAACAAAATTATATTCATAAGAATAACGGGAAAAAATTAATAAATAAATAAGCTCTTATTAATGTAAATTAGGCCATGATACACGAACACACACAAACAAATAAATATCAATATATATTGATATGAAATATTTAAAACACACGTCCGTCCCAATATGTTCATATAGCACAAATTTCACTCTCAATTCATAGTGAAACATCACCTTCATAGATTTATGTTTCCCTGGTACGATGTTATGAGTTGCGGTACGAGACCAGTAAAAAAAAATTTACTTTCGAAGCGGGCATTTCTTTTCCTATAAATGATAAGGCACTAAGTTCGTACAGCCACTTTCGTCTCTCTACTTCGAAATATACACTTAATCAATTTTGACTAAAATTTACTGAAAAAAAAAACATATATAACGGCGTAGTTCTTATTATTCAAAAAACTAATAATTGTGGGTAGTTGAAATAATCAGGTGTTAGCCGCATAACCACCTGCGTAGCCACCTGTGTAAGTGTAGTCACAACAATGTTGGTCTACAATTAAGAATAAAGTCATTGATGACGTCAGTTATGCTGGCGTCACTCTTTTTAAAAACCACGGCCTGGACCGTACTTCGACATATATGTATTTTCTGATTCCACAAATAATTAATCTGGAAGTGAACATATATATAAAGGAGATAAAACAGTAAAATTAAATGTATGGTTATTAAAAAAAAAAAACTAACAAGTGTAAAAATGTATATAAACCAAACTTATATCATGTGAAATATGAAAAAGGAAAAAAAAAAGTTAATCACAAATCTTAATATAATTATTTTTAAGTATCGAGTTAAACTTACTGAGACTTCAATGACATCAATGAAGGTTTAAAATTACTCGATTCCGTTCTAAAGACGCTCACCGATGCTGGCTTTTCGGTGAATATTCGAAAGTGTACATTTTTAACTCCAGAAGTTGAATATCTTGGTAGAATCATTGGCAATGGTCAGGTAAGGCCAAGCGAGAATAAAATAAAAGCGTTGGTTTAATCACCACAGCCACAGAACGTCAAACAGCTTAGACAATTTTTAGGCTTAACGGGCTATTTCCGTCGATATATATGTGGTTACTCTTATAAAACAGCCTGCATCGCTGCACTAACTCGCAAAAATGCTAAATTTAATTGGGGAATTCAACAAGAAAAAGCAAGGCAGGAAATAATTAAAATTTTAACGAGTGAACCGATTTTAAAAATTTTCGATCCGCAGTTAGAAACTGAACTTCATACAGACGCTAGTTCTCAAGGCTATGGAGCGGTTCTACTACAGGTGGATCTCGAGAAGTGTAAACGCGTCATTGCTTATTACAGCAGAGTCACAGTAGGAGCAGAACCAAAGTACCACTCTTATGGGCTGGAAACCCTTGCAGTAGTAAGAGCACTACAGCATTTCCGCCAATACTTGATTGCTAAGCATTTTAAAATAGTTACCGATTGCAATGCACTTAAGTTAACGCAAAAAAAAAAGGACTTACAACCCAGAGTAGCCAGATGGTGGATATATCTTCAAGATTATGACTTCACTTTAGAATATAGAAAGGGTACAATGATGTCTGATGCTGACTACCTCAGTAGGAATCCTGTTAGTCTATGTACTCCGGTTAAACCTAAAACGTGGGCCCAAATTGCACAATCCGCTGACAACGAGATAGCAGTCTTATTAGAAAAGCTTAATGATGGTCAATTGGACGATACCCGATACAAAAAGAAAAATGACATGTTGTATAACAAATATGATGTCAAAGGTGAGCAGTCGCGACTTTTATATTATGTACCCAAAGCTTACAGGCTTAGCCTACTACGTGTTTTTCACGACGAACACCAGCGTCTGAGTTATGAAAAGACAGTAAATTTAATTTTGACGCATTTTTGGTTCCCCGGATTGCATAGTTTTACTAAAAAGTATATTTTACATTGTGTAAATTGTTTAACATATAAAAAGGTACCACGTGCGCCACTCCAGCCAATTACATCGTGGGAAAAACCTTCAATCCCATTTGACACGATACATGTCGATTCTTTAGGACCGCTGCCGGAATCCGACGGTTATAATTACGTTTTAATTTTAATAGACGCTTTTACCAAATTTTGTTTAATGTTCCCAATGCGTAAACAAGATTCATCCGAATTAAAACGAATTATAACTAACGCAATAGGTATCTTCGGTACACCACGGTTACTCGTTTGTGATAGGGGTCGAATGTTCGACAGCGCGGATTTTAATACCTTTCTAATAGAATATGGCATTGAGATGCACTTAATTACTCCCGAAATGCACCAGTCTAATGGCCAGGTTGAGAGGTACTGCCGCACCGTATTAAATATGATTAGAGTAGAAATAAAACTGAAGTCTGCACATTGGTCACAAGTTCTATGGAAGGTTCAATTAACTTTGAATATAACTAAACATGCCTCTACTTCGTATTCAGCATTAAACTTACTCATTGACACGGAGGAGACTACACCGTTAATCAATTCCCTTATTAAGGATGTAACGATAGAGGGATCCACGCCTAATCGCGAAGCATGGCGTGAATTAAGAAGACAAACGGCTGAAACCAATTTGAATAAAAATCGAGAACTTCAGGACGCCTACGGAAATAAATACCGCAATACGCCTAGGAGATATAAGGTTAATGATTTAGTTTATGTTATAAAACAATCTCAAAGAGCAGGAAAGTTGGACAGTGGCATGAGGGGTCCATACCGCGTCACCAAAGCGCTAGCAAACAACCGCTATGAGCTTACCTTACTCTCAAACTCTTATGGCAAGGTAACACAAGCGGCTGCCGAGTACGTAGTACCTTGGAATGGTGAGTGGACCCCCGACGCTTGCGCAGCATTCTTTGAGAGCTGTGAATCCGATTCCTACGAAGAACAAACCACAGCTGAGCAGGGTAGCCGCGAGGACGCTGCCTTGTCAGGAGAGGCCGTGTTGACGAACTAAATCTGCCCCCATCCCCCGCCACCGGTTGCTCCCACCATAGACAATCGAGACTATAATAATGGCTGCAAACTGACGAGAGCTCGTTACATCAGTTGTCATCAGTTGGATCAAGAGCTGCAACGAAACTTTGTAAAACAGTATAAGTGAAAAAGTGTTAAATTACTAAATCAATGTTTAAAGTGATATAAAGTGATAACACAAATATTTTGTTAAAAGAATTATTAGTTCGTTAAAAATATACAACTAGTATAAATAAATAAACATTACATATCAGAAGGTAAAAGTGACAGAAGATGTCACTTAAGTTAATGTTTAAATGCAGGTGCACTTGGTCTCTCTTTGTAAACAGAAGGTGGGAATGAGTTGCAAAGCTTTGCACCTTGAACAGAGAACGATTTACTGAAAAATTTTGTGTTAAAGGAGGGCATATCGAGAGGCTCCACTATGCTGTATTTTGCATATCATGTTATATATCCCTGAATATAATAGAGAGTTTTAAGTAACAATAAAACTTACCTTTTATTTTTCCTTAAGACATCCGGAATCCATCTTGAGTCAAGCACCTGTCTTTTTAGCCTTTTAGTCCAGTTTTCACTCCCTTCCGGTGCAAGTGCTGCTCTCTAATGTGAATTTGGCGGGAGGAAACTTGCACATTTTAACAAATTGATAATTCTTAATTCATTATACATACTCGAGATGAACCAGGTAGAAATTACCTGGATTCCGGATGTCTTAAGGAAAAATAATAGGTAAGTTTTAGTGTTAGTTAAAACTCTCAATTATTGTTACATGTTGACATCCGGAATCCATCTTGAGTGACGTGTTTGTTATCACCTGGTCATAAATATTATGACGTTGCTATAATGTGTCCAATAAAAATTAAATTATTGGAATACAATAATTTATTTTAATAACAATTTGATTTATGGAATACAATCAAAATAATGAGATCTAATCAAAATAGCTTGACAGCTAAGCTTTTGTATTTTACTGTGACTGATTTAAAACAACTCTTTTGAAGTATCTTCTAAAGGATCTTGCCTCCATTTTCCAGTTTTTAAATTGTATCTTTTGAAAAGTATTCCATTCAGTTAAGGGAAGCTACTGAAGATCTTACAGATCTGCTAGAAGCTTCAATACCAGCTTCTTTGAGTAGAGACTTAATCCAAACTCGTAACTATTTTCGATGTCGCTCTAGGTCCGCTCTAGGTCCCTGTTGAGGTCAAAGATAATTAATTCATTTAAATTAATTGACCCACTGTCGCGGCTTTTGGATAGTTCAACCAATCGACAAAACCAGTAGATATAATCGAGGGCTTGAAATGGGTTTGTGAAATTTTCCACCTAGACTACCTGTTATTGATTCTATCAGTCTTGGATTCGGATCGTGGCCAAAATATTGTAACAAAAAATAAGAGGAGCTGTATTGACTAAGGGGCGAGTTGGCGGCGGGCGAGGTGTGGAGTGGTGTGATGTATCGAGGAGGGGAGAGGTGTGGTGAGGAGAGGTGTGGTGAGGTGAGGAGAGGAGAGGAGAGGGGAGGAGAGATTATATAAAGAGCCTTTTTGGATGTAATTGTGCATTACTTTGTGAAATTGGAAATAAACAAGTGATTTACCAAGAAGTCGTACTGTTTTAATTATTTTCTTTGAAAAGTCAGTTGTGTTTTGTAATTAAAGTAATAATCAGAAGTGCGATTACCTACAACAAAAAGTATAAAAGTGAAGAGATCCGGATAGCATCAAAGACATTACGTACGATCAAAAACGAGTAGAAATGTTCAGTGTTCTACTCCGGATGAGTTATATGAAGGATTTTTTTCAGCTTTTGATTCATATCTACCCTCTAAATCAAATAATATACCAAGAGCAACACATGCAGAAGGACCTCGACACATCACATGCAGAAGACAGTACGAGTATATTCAAAAAAATCACCGATCTGTTATCGCTGTAAAGAAACAGGGCACGTGGCTACAACATGTAAATTAACCGATAAACGAAGTATTTCAGGTGTGGTAAACTTGGCGAACATGGCGAACTTGGCGAACATGTGTAATTCAACAGAAGTAGAACCAAATCCTGTTAGGAAAGTTCAATTGATATCACAGTTGAATGATGTGTATAAGAAAAAGTGTGAGGGTAAGTGAACTTTTTTTTCAAGGCTTATTTAGATACTGGTAGCGAGCTTAATAAACTACTCAAGGGAGCATCTGATGCCCTTAAACTCAAACTAATGCCTACAAATACAGTGTTAAAAGGATTTAACGGTGATACAGTTCGAGCATTAGGAGAGGTACAGTTTGAATTATCAATCGACGAGGTTCACGTCAAAACGTCTGCTGTAGTAACAAACGTCGATTTGGGTGATATCTCTCTTATTATAGGCCAGACCGTTGTAAATCAAAATGACATAACGCTAAAAGTGTTTCAGTGTGGCGCTCACTTATCAAGGGCAACAACTACCCCCAATAACTTGTATAATATCGACCTGTGTGATGATACTAGCTATTACAGAGTAAAATTAGTCGAAGACACTTCTGTACCGATTGGAGATAACTTGGTTCAATTTACAATACGTGACGCCGATTGTGGAGATTACTGTACGAGGCCCAGGCAGTTCAGGATGAGGTAACGTAGTATATGCCGTAACCAGCTCCGTGCTACGAAATGGGAACGGCTTCATAAAAGTCTGCAATATTGGTTCCCGTACCATTTATTGAAAAAAAGGAACAACGAGGTGAAAAATGCATATCGGACCCAGAGGTGAGATCATACTGCTTTACTTTGAGGAGAGGAGAGTGTTCTGGTAATTATAATGAATTTGAAAATATTGATGTCAGTGTTATTGAGAATAATGATCAAGTAACGTTAATTAATCTTTTAAAGTCGTATGAGGATTGTTTTGCTAAAAATATTGGCGACATAGGGTGTACAAATTTAGGTGAAATGGCTATTGAGCTCGAAACAAACAAACCGGTAGTTCGAAAGCCGTATAGATTAGCGCTTACGGAAAGAGAAGTTGTAAAGACAATGGTAAATGATTTAATAAAAGGGGGTATTATTAGAGAATCGAATTCGCAATACGCATCTCCGATTATATGAGTACGAAAAAAAAATAGGGCGACTGTAGATTGTGTGTCGATTCAGGGAATTAAATACAATTACTATTAAAGAAAGATTCCCTATGCCTCATATAGATGACCAATTAAATAAGTTGTCGGGTAAACAATATTTTACAAATTTAGTCTTATTTTCCGGCTACCATAACTTATCAATTAGAGCAGATTCTATGCATAAAACGTCATTAATTACTCTTGATAGTCTTTATGAATATTTGAGGGTACTATTCGGGTTAGCCAATGCCCCGTCAGTTTTTATGAGGGTAATCCCAAAAAAAAAATTAGTGAAACTTGTGGGTAGTGATGAAATTGTAACCTTTATGGATGACATGTTACTATCAACTTCGAGCGTATGTGATGGTTTAAAATTATTAGAAAAGGTACTATCTCAGTTGCGTAAAGCAGATTTAAAATTAAACCTTAAAAAGTGTTCATTCCTTAAAACAAAAGTTTCATTTCTGGGTTATGAGACTAGTTCGAATGGTTTTAGGACCGGTAATCATAAAATACACGCAGTGGAGAATTTCTCTAAGCTGAATAATCTACATCAATTACGACAATTTTTGGGACTGTGTAGTTACTTCAGAAAGTTCATTAATAAATTTGCAATCATAGCGAAGCCGTTGACAGATTTAACAAAAAAGAAATCTGAATGGATCTAGGATAGTAAACCTGTGTTGGCTTTATACGACCCATTACTACCTTGTGAGATACATACAGACGCAAGTAGAATAGGGGTAGCGTGAATTTTATTCCAACTTTTAACGGAAGGCGAATTAAAACCAGTGTTTTATTATAGTAGTTACTTCTCTCGAAGAAAGTATGTATCATAGTTATGAACTTGAGACGATAGCTGTCGTTGATTCTTTAAAAAAAGTCGTATATATGTTTATAGACAATTAATTAAAGTAGTTACCGATTGGTCAGCTGTAAGGTATACCTTGCTCAAAAAGGATTTAATCCTTCGTATAGCAAGGTGGCGGCTTACGATCCAGGAATACGATATCCAGATCGCATATAGACCGGGAGAACGTATGACGCATGTCGATGCTCTCAGTCGCAGTCCGACATAGGTGAAGCTAAGTCAACAAAACACATTCGGTATTCTCAAGTGTTCGATAGGTATATAAATATGATATCTGCTGATGACTGGTATTTGACTATTCAGCGGCAAGATGATAAATTAAATAGCATAATAAAGCAATTATCAGAAGGTCAGGCTTGCACTGATGTTAAAAATGATTATAAATTAAAAATAATCGATTATACAGGAAAACTATAAAGGGCTGCTAAGTTAGTCGTTCTTTCCTTTGCAAGATGGAAGTTTATGCAAAAATTTCACGATCAAACAGGTCATATCGGCTTCAAACAATGTGAGGAACTAATTAAATCGGATTATTGGTTTCCTAAGATGACTTGTTTTATTAAAAAAATATGTGAATCATTGCTTGGAGTGTTCATATTCAAAAGGAGATTATGGTAAACGAAGTGATGAAATACATCCCATTCCTAAGTCTTCTATTCTTATGGAATTAGTTCACATTGATCACCCCGGCCTTTTGGTAAAACTAAAAAGAGTCATCAATGTATTTCAATGATAATAGATTCCTTTTCAAAGTTTTTGTTAGAACAATGAATTCCGTAGAGGCTGTAAATTATTTTAAAAGATATGTTTAGTTTGTTCGGTTATCGGAGAAGAGTAGTATCGGATAGAAATTTGGCTTTTACTAGTAGAATTTTCAAAGAGTTTTCAACTAATCATAATTTTCGCCATACTTTAAATCCTATAGCATGTCCACGCGCCAATGGACAGGTTGAACGATACAACCGTACATTATTGGATGCTATGCGGACTCGTAATATAGATACTAACATGTGGACAGAGTGTATACCCGATGTGGTTTGGGGAATCAAAAATATAATTAACGGAAGTCTCGGTTATCACCCTTATGAAATTATGTTTAGTCATAGAGATCGACTCATGTCTAATTTGATCGGGAACAAAAATTTTAAGCTGGTTGACGAGAAACGTAAAAATGCTTCCGAGCGATTAAAACGAAAAGCCATAATTATGAAGAAAAAATATGAAAAGCTTCGTAAACCTGAGAATAAATTTAACAAGGGAGCTTTAGTTCTCTATAAGCAATCGCCCACGTTAAGTGAAGTTAAGAATGTAAATAGTGAGTTGCGAGTGTTGTATTCTAGGCCTTACATTGTACAAAAGGTTCTTGATAAAGGGCAACATGAAATCGATAGCGTTAAAGGAATGAGGGGCTATAAAGAGTTTTCGGGAATTGTTGCAGCAGATTCTCTTAGACTATATCGTAGTGCTCCAGACTTTAGTGAGACTGTAGTGAGACTAGTAGTGATGATGACTTGGTAACTAGAGATGATCTTATTGGTTTATTGGAAAGCTAATCGAATGTTTGCGCCAATTGCGGTGCAATTGTTCCAGGATGGCCGACTGTAACAAAAATAAGAGGAGCTGTATTGACTAAGGGGCGAGTTGGCGGCGGGCGAGGTGTAGAGTGGTGTGATGTATCGAGGAGGGGAGAGGTGTGGTGAGGAGAGGTGTGGTGAGGTGAGGAGAGGAGAGGAGAGGGGAGGAGAGATTATATAAAGAGCCTTTTTGGATGTAATTGTGCATTACTTTGTGAAATTGAAAATAAACAAGTGATTTACCAAGAAGTCGTACTGTTTTAATTATTTTCTTTGAAAAGTCAGTTGTGTTTTGTAATTAAAGTAATAATATAATGGCGTTACCCTGGTCAATAAATTTTTATTCTTCAATTGTCAATAAAGTGAGATCGTGGACTCTACGTGCTGACGATAATAAAGCAGGATTGCTACAACAACGAGGCCATATCGGGCCCCCCGCAGGAGGGGTCGAGGTTAACTCTTCGGGGCGTAGGACCCATGAGCTGGCTGCGATTCCACTTGTGAATGTAAGCGGGTTGTTGGGGCGGGCGTTTGCAGCCCTGCCGTCATGGCAGCATGGCAGAGTCGCCGCCGGCGAGGCGGTGCCCAGAGTCAGCAGGGGTCTCAGATGGGCGGCCTCCAACCAGCGGCACAGGATTGCTGTTAGCCTTAGTACCCACTATAAATTGTTTACATTTACCAGATGTGTACTGAAATAGTTTGATGCAAGAACTATATTCCAAGGAACTTGAGTGAAAGTTGGAATAAAAGATTTATGTACGATCCTCGGTTCTGGACCAAACCCTCTTCATAATGCAATCCTCGATGTTTCTAGTCAATTAGTGCTTTCAACGTCCATGTTTTTATTTTCCTCAAGTCTTTAAAGTCGGTAAACATATTTGTCAGATGAATGGCCCATCTTGTTACATACAGAACAAGCAACTCGATACAAGCACTTTACAAAAAATGGGACCCTCCTTTTTTCAGAAGGTGCATTTTACTCTAATTGATTATGAATTTTTTTATTCAATTCTTTGATACTAGACTGAAAAGTATTTTTAGGGCACTGTGACATAAGGTATCCCGTTTTACCACAAGTGTAATACCTTTTTTCTGCCTTGAACCCCACTTCATTACTCGACTTAAATCGTTTGGTACTATTTAAATCGTTTTGTACTATTAGCAATAGATTGTTCGGGTTTTATAACTTCCAGGAATTACTTTTTTTATTTTTTTAGAAGCCTTTTCATACGTAGAAAGTAAAACTATCAGATCAGGCACAGTACGAACTGTGTTATTTAAATTTGTCTAAATTAGTCATTTTAACGTCGACTTCTACTATTTCACCGGAAATAAGTTCAATTAATTGAGTTTCTGAAAAAGGTACCTTGGTGTAACGAAGCAATCTGCCCTTCTCCCTTGCATACTCACAGTAGGTTTCGGCGGAATCGTGAGTGTACAGTACAGCTTTAGATAGACTTTCCGATAATTAGTGATAAACTAGGGATTCGAAAGTCTCTAGTTCATCTTAGGGATACGCTTCCAGTTGTGTGAAAATTATTGACGGACCTTAACATGCAACAAACTCATAAGCTCCATGTCCATATCCATAATATACATTTTTTATCGTCAATGGATTGTTTTTTTTTTAAGTAGAAGTTTTTCAAAAGCATACGATAATAATATGATATAATATGTGAAGTAGATTAACAACATTATTATACCTTTTCGTAACACAAACAACAATTTACTAGTTTCATTTTATTTAAACATTAAATTTCCATATTTAAATTTAGAAAATTTTTCAAATGTCTCGCTACATGATATAAATTAAAACAAAATGTTTTTGTAATTAATTATAAAACGATAACTAATACACAATTTGATATTTTTTTTAGAATACTTTCTAAAAAAATTATCAAATTATGTAGAAAATATTCTAAATATCGAAAAAATCCACAGACTTAAAAAACATTAATAGGCAATAAATATATTGTAACTTAACATTCAGGGATATGTTACATAGGCATTTTTAATTTGTAAATTCTAAGATATGAGGGCACATTCTTAAAAATTATCGTTATGTTTAGGGATATGGTATTCGTTAAGGTATTCGTCAAACAACAAAAGTATATAACGAAACGTTTGTCTGGTAAAATTACATACTATTATTATCCAATAGCCAGTTATAATTAATTATTAGTTGTCTATATGGCAAGGAGTATTCTTAAATTTCATCATTATATTCAGGCATATATAACATGAAATGCAAAATACAGCATAGTGGAGCTTCTCGATATGCCCTCCTTTAATACAAAATTTTTCAGTAAATCGTTCTCTGTCCAAGGTGCAAAAGCTTTGGAACTCATTCCCACCTTCTGTTTACAAAGAGAGACCAAGTGCACCTGCATTTAAACATTAACTTAAGTGACATCTTCTGTCACTTTTACCTTCTGATATGTAATGTTTATTTATTCATACTATTTGTATATATTTATATATACTATTTGTATATATGTATATTTATGTATATATCTATGTATGTATAATATCAAAATTTTCTATTATTATATTTTTTTTGTTTGCTTATCTATATATAAATCTCTATATTTTTTTTCCCTTCACTCTTTTTATTGTACCTATGTACACCACGCTTCTTTATGTAGTTTCCTTTATGAAAAGGGTTTCTCGTAGAGGTCTCTTTTAAGAGATGAGTTATCCCTTGTGCATCACATGTCTTTTATAATTAATTATGTAACTATTTCTTCTCTTGGTATATAAATAAATAAATATTAAATGCTGTGAGTATAATAAATGGGGACAAATGAGTGCATCATGCAGTAATAAACGGTCTAAACCTGACATTAATAAAACTAAGCCACGAAACTTGCCTCTGCCTCAATCCTCAAGGACTAATTCGTTTCAATTTAAATCCGTAGCTTGTAACTTCTGTAAGAAAGTCGGTCATAGTGAACCGAACTGTTTTGCTTAAGGACGATCGAACTCGGGTAACGTAATTTTTGTCGAGAAGTCGTCACTGACATTAATAATCGTGACGTAATTACGGCGGTACTAGGTGGCATCCCGACAGATGTATTAATGGATACCGGTTCATACATCTCGTTAATTAGCTCTGATTTAGCTAAGCATTTTTCATGCAAACTACATGCGTGCATTCCACTGTTGCGTGGTTTTGGTGGCGCGGAAATACCAAATAATATAAGTACCGAGTACGTTTTTGAATACTCCGGTAGTTATAGGCACCGATGTACTCGTATTAAGCAGAGACGGAGTGTCTTACATTCGCATTGCGAATTCACAACGAATCATTCGGTCCATTAAATTACCGATTAATATCATATCCGATTGTACGGTAGATTTGGATCTTCATTCTATTAACACGTCACCGTCATAAAATTAGGTTTTATGCCGGTTGTCATAGTAACCATATTAAATCCACTTATGTTTTATTAAAATAACAACAGATATCACCGATGCGTAAGAGTGTGTCAACGACCAAGACTTTATGATTTTCTAATGTCTTGGTTATGGAAAATGTAACTGTGTGCTTCATTAATAATACTATCCGACTATGTGGCTGTGTCAATGACTAAAAACTGTGTGATCATGTGGGTATGTATGTGGGTATGTAATTAATCATACATTACATAAATTTCTTTTATATAAAGAGAGAATTTTAAATCTACCGATTTGTGCGAAGGTTTCAGAACCCCGTAGTGAACGAGTACATAGGGATCGTCGTAGGATAGACTTGAGATATGATACAATATGAACACGCTTACCTAAACGACATTAATTAATTAGAAATTTTGTACAGATATATTTGCTTATTGAAGTGGTAATTGGATTTAAAACTATTTTGTTACTATAGATGAAAGTCGATATTGTCTGAAAAATGAATTGTAAAATTAACCTGTTGGTACGATAGTGAACCGCCAAGTCAAACAAAAATAAAAAAGCGGCATGGCCGTATTACACTTTTCTCAAATTATTTCGGGCCATTTTCGACCTATAAGTACATTTCGCATTAAACTTGACGCCTATATTTCTGGTAAGCAAGAAAAAAGTAGCTCAAGCATTACAACTAGACAAAGTTCTTAGTTTTGTTAAATTTTTCATTCACTGACTGACCCATCATCAAAACTGTAAGGCGCTTCTAGTTTATATAGAAGCTTCAAAATTTTGAATACAATTTGTGTTTAGTGAATAACTCAGGGAAAAACTAAACTATTTTGAATTTTCTGTCCACTTTTCAAGGTAATCTATAAATATACACGTGTAGCTCGTATCATAAGTCAGAGAGTGGGCTCTCAGAAAATTCGTTGATAGCACGAGTGTTAGAGAAGTAGATCATACTGGAAAAAAAGAGAAAAAGGAGGTTTTCCACAAAAATAAATGAGATGCCATCGATAACAAAATTAAAAAAAAAAAACAAGTCCCGCAACACTGTTCTTTCATTGTAAAATTTTGGATGATGTACGTAATACCAAGTCGGTTGATCTTTTCGGTCCCCTCTTAAGGGGCCTTCTGTCTTAAGTTATAACGTTATTAACTATCTAACCATATCTCATAGTGACCACATTAAAATTAAAAATATTTTATGTTTAAATAAATAGATTGACTTGGCATTCGCATGAAAAACGCAATGCCATGAAAAACCAAATTTTTTATCAGCAAACCAAGTCTCGCAACTCAGCCAACTCGCAATTCCCGAGCGCATTAAGCAATCTTGATTACTAAAATATGTAGTGCTTGTGAGTACATCGTGGTATTGATATGAATTATATTTGTCATAAAAAATTGTAGGTAATTATTAATTATTATCAAATTACAACTAACTTAAATGCGATCTAACAAAAAACATTCATAACTAATAAGAATTATTCAGAGGTTCTATCTCGACTGACACAATCTGTCGTCCATAAATTAAGGTATACTCTTCATGATTTCTTTCGGGTTAACCTATATCGGTATGATTTCAGTCATATTCTCATTTATATTTAACTCTGTTATGTCCGTTTCCTTTCTAGTGATAAATAGGGATTCGAAAGT